>NC_041222.1:72951327-72952318 GCF_002837175.3 Physeter macrocephalus
CTTTTGACAAAATTCAACACCAATTTATGATAAAAACTCTCCAGAAAGTGGGCATAGAGGGAACCTACCTCAACATAATAAAGGCCATATATGACAAACCCACAGCAAACATCATTCTCAATCATGAAAAACTGAAAGCATTTCCTCTAAGATCAGGAACAAGACAAGGATGACAACTCTCACCACTGTTATTCAACATAGTGTTGGAATTCCTAGCCATGGCAATCAGGGAAGAAAAATAAATAAAGGGAATACAAATTGGAGAAGAAGAAGTAAAACTGTCACTGTTGGCAGATGACATGATACTATACATAGAGAATCCTAAAGATTCCACCAGAAAACTACTAGAGCTAATCAATGAATTTGGTAAAGTTGCAGGATACAAAATTAACGCACAGAAATCTCTGGCATTCCTATACACTAACAACAAAAGATCAAAAAGAGAAATTAAGGACAATCCCATTCACCACTGCAACAAAAAGAATAAAATACCTAGGAATAAACCTACGTAAGGAGGTAAAAGACTTGTAGTCAGAAAACTATAAGACACTGATGAAAGAAATCAAAGATGACAGAAACAGATGGAGAGATATACCATGTTCTTGGATTGGAAGAATCAATATTGTGAACATGACTATACTACTCAAAGCAATCTACAGACTCAATGCAATCCCTATCAAAGAAAGATCTTTTTTGATCCACCTCTAGTGAAACTTAAAAGCTTTTGCACAGCAAAGGAAACTACAACAAGACAAAAAGACAACCCTCAGAATGGGAGAAAATATTTGTAAACAAATCAACAAAGGATTAATCTCCAAAATATATAAACAGCATATGCAGCTCAATATTAAAAAAAAAACAACCCAATCAAAAAATGGGCAGAAGACCTAAATAGACTTCTCCAAAGAAGACATACAGATGGCCAAGAAGCACGTGAAAAGCTGCTCAACATCACTAATTATTAGAGAAATGCAAATCAAAACTACAATGA
>NC_041222.1:72952747-72953184 GCF_002837175.3 Physeter macrocephalus
TTGGAGGTTCCTTAAAAAACTAAAAATAGAACTACCATGTGACCCAGCAATCCCACTACTGGGCATATACCCTGAGAAAACCATAATTCAAAAAGACACATGCACCCCAATGTTCATTGCAGCACTGTTTACAATAGCCAGGACATGGAAGCAAAGTAAATGCCCATCAACAGACAAATTGATAAAGAAGATGTGGTACATATATACAATGGAATATTACCCAGCCATAAAAAGGAACTAAATTGGGTCATTTGTAGAGACATGGATGGATCTAGAGACTGTCATACAGAGTAAAGTAAGTCAGAAAAAGAAAAGCAAATATCATATATTAATGCATATATTTGGAATCTAGAAAAATGGTATAGATGAACCAGTTTGCAAGGCAGAAATAGAGACACAGATGTAGAGAACAAACGTATGGACACCAAGCAGGGAAT
>NC_041222.1:72953382-72970573 GCF_002837175.3 Physeter macrocephalus
GAATTGGGGGATTGGGATTGACATGTATACACTAATATGTATAAAATAGATAACTAATAAGAACCTGGTATATAAAAAATAAATAAATTAAATAAAATTTTTTAAACATACTAAATAAATAAATAATGATCATTCTTCCAGGCCACCTGGGCAAAGTCATACACAAGGTGCAAGCAATTCCCTAGCAGAGTAAATTAACAAATGTAACTCAAATGAACTTAACTTGTTAGAGTACAGAGTTAATGAGCCTGAAACGTGTGAGATTAGTTTAAGAGAGTGAGCTTGGGCAGGTTCCGAGGCAATACACAGCATCCCAAACGCTAGGAAATCTAGGCCATTTATCACAGAAGGAGCAGCAGCAAGAGAGTCAGCAGTCGGTATCCACGTCCCACCCTTGGAGAAAAGGCATGGACAGGTGGAGCTTCAAAAGCTATCACAGCCAGACACTGTATGGAAACACGTGAAGCATTTTCAGATGTATTGAGTGAGTTTGAAGACACATACAGATTTATATTTGTAAATTTATATTTATACATTATATTCTTTAGACTTTATATTTAGCCTTTAATACCCTTATCTTTGTATAATTCAGTCTGAAACTACATTGTTTTATCCTATTTTTTAAATGTTTAAAAGGGAAAATAAAGATAAAAATATAATTATGAAAAAAATGTTATCTTACTTAAATCTCTTAGACTAAACTTTTTAAATCTTTGGCCTTTCCTCAAGTCAAATTAACTGAAAGAGACTAACTTTCATGATTCCTAAAGCCAAATACTATTGCTTAGACTTGGGTAAATAACATAACCTTTCTGTGACTTTCTGTGCTTCAGTTTCTTCTGCTGAAAAATAGGAATAAAAATGGTACCTACCTCACAGAGCCAGTTTGCTATGTGCCTGGTACTTACTGCATTTATGTTTATTATTTCAAAAGACGTATTATTCTCAAAATGGAATGAAGTTAGATTTCCTCCTTACCCCATACCAAAAAATAATAATAATTGGATTAAAGATTTTAAAGTCAACAATGAGGAAAAAGTCCCTAGCAAAGGATACAAAGTTTCAGTTATACAAGATGAATAAGTCCTAGAGATGTACTGCATGGCATAGTGCCTAGAGTAAATAATACTGTACTATATACTTAAAAATTTGCTAATAGGATAGATCTTATGTTATAATCTTATCACAAAAAAAGTAATAAAAAAATAATAAAGAGGGCAAGAGAAAACTCTTGGAGGGATTGGATATGTTTAAGACAGAGATTATGGTGATAGTTTCACATGTAAATACTTATCTCCAAACTCATTACATTGTATACATTAAATATGTGCAGCTTTTTGTATGTCAATTATAACTCAATAAAGTGGTTCTGAAAAGAAAGGAAAAAATATACAAAAATATATTTTACAATCTTGAGATGAAGAAGTTTGTGGAAGCCAGACAACAAAGCTAAGAATCATAGCAGAAATAACAGATTCAAATTTATAAAGATTTAAATCTTCTACATGGAAAAATAGTTTCCATAAACAAACTAAAAAAGAAAAATGAAAATTATTTTTAAAAATACTTGAAACCTATGTGACAAAGAGGTAATGTACTTAATACATTTAAAAAAAAAAACGTACAGAAACTAACAAAGAAAAGGTGACTTCCCAATGGGAAAAAAAAATAGAGTACATGAACAAGCTACTCACAAAAGAAGTAATGTTTTTTCGGGGTTTTTTGCGGTACGTGGGCCTCTCAGTGTTGTGGCCTCTCCCGTTGCGGAGCACAGGCTCCGGACACGCAGGCTCAGCGGCCATGGCCGCTCTGCGGCACGTGGGATCCTCCCGGACCAGGGCACAAACCCGTGTCCCCTGCATCGGCAGGTGGACTCTCAACCACTGTGCCACCAGGGAAGCCCATGTGTGTTTCTTTTTTAAGTGCTCACCTCACTAACAACCAAAGTCATGAAATTTAAAACAACATAGAGATTGATAATATCCAGGATCATGTCAGTGGTGAAATGGGAATCTGGTAAAGATCTAGGGGATGGGAAACTGAATTTAAGAATCAGGAAATGAGATGGGAAATGTGGAGAACAGGATCAATGGGAGGAAAGAAAAGGAATCAGGGTGCAATTTAACTGGAGGCAGCCTAGACCGTTGGGTCTTGGCAGTGAAATAGACTTGGGTCTGAAGCTTTTCTCTGTTGATCGCACGTTACATAGTGTTGGCGAGTTAGTGGCACTCATGACTCATCTATAACTTAAAGTACAGTTATGATTGAGTAAAACAATATGTCAGGCCTGGTTAACTCTGTCCTACCTGCATCCGGCCTCCAGGTTTAATAAAACCGTGTTTATTGATTAATGCAACTCTCCCCCCTGCCCTTAAGCTGTGCAGAGACCAGCCAGTCCTGGAAGGGCAGGGCAGGCCTCCTTCATCCTCATGCTCCATGGATAAAACTGTCAGCAAAGCTGAAAACGGCAGATTCCTCCGAGGTTAAAACCAAAATGGCCAGGGGGAGATTTTCAGATCTCAGCATGAACTGCCTGCTCCAGCAAACAGGAAACACCTCCTTCTTGACCAGTGAGTGAAGCTCACACAATCAGTTTTGCCAATCACTTTTTTCCTAGGGAGTGCAAGATGGATTATACTTACATTGGTCTTTGGTAATTGTAGGTAATTTTCTTTTTGGTGGGAGCCTAGTGTTTGATTTTTAAACTCAGTCACTTTTTATGTACATTTATTAAGTGTAAAGGAATGGTCCCTCCTGTTGCTATAGAATTCAGAAACCCTCCTACTATTCCAGAGATGGAAAGTAAGTAAATAATAAATATGTTCATAAAGACATAAATAAAATGTTTCATGGGAATAAGAGGTTAAAAAATAGCATGAAAGAAAGAAAGAGGGAGAGAAAGAAGAGGGGAGAGAGAGAGAAATAGATAGCAACTGGCCCTTACACCTGAGACAGGGGGTTTACCCGTCAAAGACTGCCACCTAGTGGCATTGTAATTGCACCGGTCCCTTCAGCCTCCCTGGAAGGCAGCCAGAGCAATCAGAGGCAGCTGACCTGCAAGCCTTCAAAGCTAAATAAAAAGCAGATGAATAAATGTTGGTTCATCAGTAGATTCTAAATCTTGACAATACAGAGCCTTATTTAATTTGATCCCTGGGCATCAGAGACTTTAACCGGCCATTAGTCAGGCATGCTGCCACCCTCCTCAGTTGCAGAGGGCTAGAGCTGTTTATGGGGCATCAACCAGCCATATTTCATGTACGTGGGTGAAAGGAAACAAAATCTCGTGATAAAATAAAGAATAAATATAAACACGATTGCTTTATCCTGCATAAATCTTCACAGACCTCTTTTTAAGCCATTTAGATGTCTCTTTTTAAAAAATATTTATACATTTGAAATTTTTGAATAAACGAAATGACCATGGACATTTTTTTAAATGACCAAAAGTGGCTTAAATTAGACTAGACTTTTAAGAGGCTCATTCTATCCAGTAAGAAAATAATACTGATGGAAAAAACATGTTCATACTTAATGTTTTCTCTCTGTTCTATCAAACATAGCAGTAAAATCACATGTATAACAAATTTAACCTTAACTTTGTGCCTCCACACTCCTTTGCTGACTTAAACAAGGATTACTGTACTATATGGCAAAAATCTATTTAAATGCCAAAAGCAAATCTGTATTTCTAAGCCTTTGTGTTGCCTTTTTACGTGGTAGAGAATAAAGGAAATAAGACTTGTCTGTTATTTTTTACTCCTGCCCAGGAAAAAAAATCTCAGAAGCTCTCATATTCTCTTTAATCACATTTTCTACCTCTAGGCTCCAAATTCAATTCTCATTTACAGATTTCTAAGGTTTGCATAATTTTAAAGCACAGCACTATATATTTCAGTCCTATGAGTTGAATACTCAGAATTCAGCTGTTTCAGTACACAGATTTAAGGACCATCCATATTCTTGCAAAGAGAACAGGTAAACAGATCCAAAAGGATATTTTCTCTGCCAGGCTAATCTTAAGTAAAAAGTTAATTGAATACAGTTAGAACATATGACCTACTAAAATAAGAAACAAAAGTTAACAGCACAATTTTCACTTGAGTGCCCAATCTAAAAAGCTTGACAAAAAAACAAAAATAGTTCCAGTATGCATGCATTTATCATTTATTTAGATAAGTCACTTACATTTAAAAAAAATTCATTGAGCAGACAAAGAAATAGTCTGAGGAACAGGAGAGGAACCAAGAGAGTAAAATTCCACAGTACCCAAGGGTGTAAGAGTTTCCAGAAAGAAGTAAATGCAACTGAAATGTCCAGCAAAATAGTCTTGAAAAAATGTCCATTAGATATGGCAATTAAGGAGTCGCTGGACCTTAGGGAGAGAGTCTCAACAGAGTGGGGGCAGCAGAGGCCAGGATGCAGTGGATGGAAGAGGAAGCTGGAATAGAAGTAGTGATAGCAATATTACTCTTTCAAAAAACACGAAGCAAAAAACAGGAAGGGAAATCCAGGGTCCAATGGAGAAATATTTTTAGGATAAGAGAACCATGAACATATTTGTTCACTGCAAGAATAGCCCAGTGGAAAGGCAGCAATGAGGATACGAGAGACAGAGGGAATGACAAAGGAAGTTCATCTTGGAATCAGGGGGAGGGGTGTCAAGGGCAAAGGGAGGTGGGGAGTGACCTGCAACGATAGGAGGAATCTCTCATTTTTTCTGGACTGGAGGAAAAGATGGAGGGATAGCTGTGGATAGAGATATGCGTTTAGGTGCAGGGGACAGCAGCACATTTGATAGCTTCAGTGAAGTACAAGGTGAGGCAGCTGTCGGAACCAAGGAGATGTGTGAGTTGGCCAGAGAGCCTAAGGAAAGTAGTGATGATTTGGAACAGGAAAAGCTACTGAAGGATACTCCTCTGCATGTTAAAGGAAGAAAGGCAAATTGTCCCATGGGTCCCAAACTGGGTATTTGCTGGGCAGATGTAGAAAAAGGAATATGAGTGTTTTATTTTCTGTATCCAAAATGATTCCCAGTAATTGTTCACACAACAAGGTGATGATCACTAATACTTTATGGCTGAATATTACCCAGCCATAAAAAGGAACTAAATTGGGTCATTTGTAGAGACATGGATGGATCTAGAGACTGTCATACAGAGTAAAGTAAGTCAGAAAAAGAAAAGCAAATATCATATATTAATGCATATATTTGGAATCTAGAAAAATGGTATAGATGAACCAGTTTGCAAGGCAGAAATAGAGACACAGATGTAGAGAACAAACGTATGGACACCAAGCAGGGAATGTGGTTGTGGGGGGAGGTGATGATGGGATGAATTGGGGGATTGGGATTGACATGTATACACTAATATGTATAAAATAGATAACTAATAAGAACCTGGTATATAAAAAATAAATAAAATAAAATTCAAAAATTCAAAAAAAAAAATACAGCTACCAGGGTATTACCTGGTGGTCCAGTGGTTAGGATTCGGTAGTTTCACTGTCACGGCTTAGGTTCAATCCTTGGTCCGGAAACTAAGATCCCATGAGCCACATGGCATGGCCAAAATAATAATAATAATAATACAATTGCCATTTGACCCAGCAACTCCACTTTATATATTTACCAAAAGTAAATTAAACATATGTCCACACCAAGACTTAAACATGATAGTTCATAGCAGTTTTATTAATGATAGCCCCAAACTGGAAATAATCCAAATGTTTCCCAACTGATAAATGGGTAAAGTGTGGTATGTCCTTACAATGAAATAACACTCACAGAGCCAGTTTGCTATGTGCCTGGTACTTACTGCATTTATGTTTATTATTTCAAAAGACGTATTATTCTCAAAATGGAATGAAGTTAGATTTCCTCCTTACCCCATACCAAAAAATAATAATAATTGGATTAAAGATTTTAAAGTCAACAATGAGGAAAAAGTCCCTAGCAAAGGATACAAAGTTTCAGTTATACAAGATGAATAAGTCCTAGAGATGTACTGCATGGCATAGTGCCTAGAGTAAATAATACTGTACTATATACTTAAAAATTTGCTAATAGGATAGATCTTATGTTATAATCTTATCACAAAAAAAGTAATAAAAAAATAATAAAGAGGGCAAGAGAAAACTCTTGGAGGGATTGGATATGTTTAAGACAGAGATTATGGTGATAGTTTCACATGTAAATACTTATCTCCAAACTCATTACATTGTATACATTAAATATGTGCAGCTTTTTGTATGTCAATTATAACTCAATAAAGTGGTTCTGAAAAGAAAGGAAAAAATATACAAAAATATATTTTACAATCTTGAGATGAAGAAGTTTGTGGAAGCCAGACAACAAAGCTAAGAATCATAGCAGAAATAACAGATTCAAATTTATAAAGATTTAAATCTTCTACATGGAAAAATAGTTTCCATAAACAAACTAAAAAAGAAAAATGAAAATTATTTTTAAAAATACTTGAAACCTATGTGACAAAGAGGTAATGTACTTAATACATTTAAAAAAAAAAACGTACAGAAACTAACAAAGAAAAGGTGACTTCCCAATGGGAAAAAAAAATAGAGTACATGAACAAGCTACTCACAAAAGAAGTAATGTTTTTTCGGGGTTTTTTGCGGTACGTGGGCCTCTCAGTGTTGTGGCCTCTCCCGTTGCGGAGCACAGGCTCCGGACACGCAGGCTCAGCGGCCATGGCCGCTCTGCGGCACGTGGGATCCTCCCGGACCAGGGCACAAACCCGTGTCCCCTGCATCGGCAGGTGGACTCTCAACCACTGTGCCACCAGGGAAGCCCATGTGTGTTTCTTTTTTAAGTGCTCACCTCACTAACAACCAAAGTCATGAAATTTAAAACAACATAGAGATTGATAATATCCAGGATCATGTCAGTGGTGAAATGGGAATCTGGTAAAGATCTAGGGGATGGGAAACTGAATTTAAGAATCAGGAAATGAGATGGGAAATGTGGAGAACAGGATCAATGGGAGGAAAGAAAAGGAATCAGGGTGCAATTTAACTGGAGGCAGCCTAGACCGTTGGGTCTTGGCAGTGAAATAGACTTGGGTCTGAAGCTTTTCTCTGTTGATCGCACGTTACATAGTGTTGGCGAGTTAGTGGCACTCATGACTCATCTATAACTTAAAGTACAGTTATGATTGAGTAAAACAATATGTCAGGCCTGGTTAACTCTGTCCTACCTGCATCCGGCCTCCAGGTTTAATAAAACCGTGTTTATTGATTAATGCAACTCTCCCCCCTGCCCTTAAGCTGTGCAGAGACCAGCCAGTCCTGGAAGGGCAGGGCAGGCCTCCTTCATCCTCATGCTCCATGGATAAAACTGTCAGCAAAGCTGAAAACGGCAGATTCCTCCGAGGTTAAAACCAAAATGGCCAGGGGGAGATTTTCAGATCTCAGCATGAACTGCCTGCTCCAGCAAACAGGAAACACCTCCTTCTTGACCAGTGAGTGAAGCTCACACAATCAGTTTTGCCAATCACTTTTTTCCTAGGGAGTGCAAGATGGATTATACTTACATTGGTCTTTGGTAATTGTAGGTAATTTTCTTTTTGGTGGGAGCCTAGTGTTTGATTTTTAAACTCAGTCACTTTTTATGTACATTTATTAAGTGTAAAGGAATGGTCCCTCCTGTTGCTATAGAATTCAGAAACCCTCCTACTATTCCAGAGATGGAAAGTAAGTAAATAATAAATATGTTCATAAAGACATAAATAAAATGTTTCATGGGAATAAGAGGTTAAAAAATAGCATGAAAGAAAGAAAGAGGGAGAGAAAGAAGAGGGGAGAGAGAGAGAAATAGATAGCAACTGGCCCTTACACCTGAGACAGGGGGTTTACCCGTCAAAGACTGCCACCTAGTGGCATTGTAATTGCACCGGTCCCTTCAGCCTCCCTGGAAGGCAGCCAGAGCAATCAGAGGCAGCTGACCTGCAAGCCTTCAAAGCTAAATAAAAAGCAGATGAATAAATGTTGGTTCATCAGTAGATTCTAAATCTTGACAATACAGAGCCTTATTTAATTTGATCCCTGGGCATCAGAGACTTTAACCGGCCATTAGTCAGGCATGCTGCCACCCTCCTCAGTTGCAGAGGGCTAGAGCTGTTTATGGGGCATCAACCAGCCATATTTCATGTACGTGGGTGAAAGGAAACAAAATCTCGTGATAAAATAAAGAATAAATATAAACACGATTGCTTTATCCTGCATAAATCTTCACAGACCTCTTTTTAAGCCATTTAGATGTCTCTTTTTAAAAAATATTTATACATTTGAAATTTTTGAATAAACGAAACGACCATGGACATTTTTTTAAATGACCAAAAGTGGCTTAAATTAGACTAGACTTTTAAGAGGCTCATTCTATCCAGTAAGAAAATAATACTGATGGAAAAAACATGTTCATACTTAATGTTTTCTCTCTGTTCTATCAAACATAGCAGTAAAATCACATGTATAACAAATTTAACCTTAACTTTGTGCCTCCACACTCCTTTGCTGACTTAAACAAGGATTACTGTACTATATGGCAAAAATCTATTTAAATGCCAAAAGCAAATCTGTATTTCTAAGCCTTTGTGTTGCCTTTTTACGTGGTAGAGAATAAAGGAAATAAGACTTGTCTGTTATTTTTTACTCCTGCCCAGGAAAAAAAATCTCAGAAGCTCTCATATTCTCTTTAATCACATTTTCTACCTCTAGGCTCCAAATTCAATTCTCATTTACAGATTTCTAAGGTTTGCATAATTTTAAAGCACAGCACTATATATTTCAGTCCTATGAGTTGAATACTCAGAATTCAGCTGTTTCAGTACACAGATTTAAGGACCATCCATATTCTTGCAAAGAGAACAGGTAAACAGATCCAAAAGGATATTTTCTCTGCCAGGCTAATCTTAAGTAAAAAGTTAATTGAATACAGTTAGAACATATGACCTACTAAAATAAGAAACAAAAGTTAACAGCACAATTTTCACTTGAGTGCCCAATCTAAAAAGCTTGACAAAAAAACAAAAATAGTTCCAGTATGCATGCATTTATCATTTATTTAGATAAGTCACTTACATTTAAAAAAAATTCATTGAGCAGACAAAGAAATAGTCTGAGGAACAGGAGAGGAACCAAGAGAGTAAAATTCCACAGTACCCAAGGGTGTAAGAGTTTCCAGAAAGAAGTAAATGCAACTGAAATGTCCAGCAAAATAGTCTTGAAAAAATGTCCATTAGATATGGCAATTAAGGAGTCGCTGGACCTTAGGGAGAGAGTCTCAACAGAGTGGGGGCAGCAGAGGCCAGGATGCAGTGGATGGAAGAGGAAGCTGGAATAGAAGTAGTGATAGCAATATTACTCTTTCAAAAAACACGAAGCAAAAAACAGGAAGGGAAATCCAGGGTCCAATGGAGAAATATTTTTAGGATAAGAGAACCATGAACATATTTGTTCACTGCAAGAATAGCCCAGTGGAAAGGCAGCAATGAGGATACGAGAGACAGAGGGAATGACAAAGGAAGTTCATCTTGGAATCAGGGGGAGGGGTGTCAAGGGCAAAGGGAGGTGGGGAGTGACCTGCAACGATAGGAGGAATCTCTCATTTTTTCTGGACTGGAGGAAAAGATGGAGGGATAGCTGTGGATAGAGATATGCGTTTAGGTGCAGGGGACAGCAGCACATTTGATAGCTTCAGTGAAGTACAAGGTGAGGCAGCTGTCGGAACCAAGGAGATGTGTGAGTTGGCCAGAGAGCCTAAGGAAAGTAGTGATGATTTGGAACAGGAAAAGCTACTGAAGGATACTCCTCTGCATGTTAAAGGAAGAAAGGCAAATTGTCCCATGGGTCCCAAACTGGGTATTTGCTGGGCATATGTAGAAAAAGGAATATGAGTGTTTTATTTTCTGTATCCAAAATGATTCCCAGTAATTGTTCACACAACAAGGTGATGATCACTAATACTTTATGGCTGATCTTTCACTTTAAGTCCAAGTATACACACCACCTGCTTAGCACCTGATGCTAAACTTTATCCCACTTCCAACATTGCTCTTCTGTTCTCAAAAAAAAAAATCCATGGCAATTTTTTCTTCTTTTTTTCCCAAGAAAGTTTCAAACTTCCTTCTGTCCCTAATTTGCCACTCACATCTGCCTTGATCCCTCTTAACTTTCTGAAATAATACATATTTCCTTCATAATGTTTGTATATTCTATACACCAAGAATATTCCATCCATATTTGCATATTTGACTATCACACTGTGGACAGAAAACTAAAAGATGGAAATTCAATCCTAGCCAAGAAATTTTTGAGCAGCAACAATTTCTTAAAACACAACTCCAAAATTTCAAACCATAAAAGAGAAAATAGGCAAATGTGACTGCATCAAAATTAATAACTATTGTATGCAAAAGATAACACTAAGAGAAAAAAAAGACAAGCCACATATGGAAAGAAAAATTCGAAATCACATATGTGACAAAGGATGAACTTTTCAACAAATGGTACAGGAACAATTGGCTATCCCTATGCAAAAAAAAAAATTGAACTTGGAGCTATATTTCATAGCATATAAAAAAATTAACTTGAAATGGATCGTAGATCTAAAAGTAAATCCTAAAAACTACAAAACTTCTAGAAAAAGGTATGGGAAAAAAATCACTAATACCTTGGTTTCAGCAAAGATTTCTTAGCTACAACACCAAAATCATTATACATGAGAGAACAAGTTGATAAATTGGACTTCATATCTAAAATCTCTGCTCTTCATTTGCATTTCCCTGATAGTTAGCAATGTTGAGCATCTTTGTATGTGCCCATTGGCCCTCTTTTTTGGAAAATGTCTATTCAAGTCTTCTGCCCATTTTTTAATTGGGTTGTGGGTTTTTTGGTATTGAGCTATATGAGCTGTTTATATATTTTGGACGTTAACCCCCATCTGTCATTGCAAATATTTTCTCCCATTCAGTAGGCTGTCTTTTCATTTTGCCGATGGTTTCCTTTGCTGTGCAAAGCTTTTAAGTTTAATTAGGTCCCATTAGTTTATTTTTGCTTTTGTTTCCCTTTGCCTGAGGAGACAGATCCAAAAAAATATTGCTATGATTTATGTCAAAGAGGGTTCTGCCTATATTTTCTTCTAAAAGTTTTTTGGTTTCTGCTCTCACGTTTAGGTCTTTAATCCATTTTGAGTTACTTTTGTATACGGTGTGAGAAAGTGTTCTAGTTTCACCTCACACCTCATTCCTGAGCATATATCCAAAGAAAATAAAAATACTAATTTGAAAAGATACATGCAGGGACTTCCCTGGTGGCACAGTGGTTAAGAATCTGCCTACCAATGCAGAGGACACAGGTTCGATTCCTGGTCCAGGAAGATCCCACATGCCGCAAAGAAACTAAGCCCATGCGCCACAACTATTGAGCCTGCGCTCTAGAGCCTGAAAGCCACAACTACTGAGCCTGTGTGCCACAACTACTGAAGCCCTCATGCCTAGAGCCCATGCTCTGAAACAAAGAGAAGCCACGGCAATGAGAAGCTTGTGCACCACAACAAAGAGTAGCTGGGAATACTACTCAGCAATAAAAAAGAATAAACCTTTGCTACATGCAACAACGTTGATGAATTTCAAAATAAATATGCTGAGTGAAAGAGGCGAACCGGCACACGGCCAGAGAGCAGAAGTGTGGGCTCAGCCATGTTGCACCAGGATTTCCAGTCTGAAGTGCCCAGTGCGTGGCCTCTGACTGCGGCCCCCGTGAGTGAGTGAAACTAGACTAAGCGCAAAGAAAAAGAAAAGAATAAAGCTGCTGTGGAGGAGAGCTGGGAAGATGGCGGAAGAGTAAGACGCAGAGATCACCTTCCTCCCCACAGATACATCAAAAATATATCTACACGTGGAACAACCCCTACAGAACACCCACTGAACTCTGGCAGAAGACCTCAGACCTCCAAAAAGGCAAGAAACTCCCCACGTATCTGGGTAGGGCAAAAGAAAAAAGAATAAACAGAGACCAAAGAATAGGGACAGGACCTGCACCAGTGGGAGGGAGCTGAGAAGGAGGAAAGGTTTCCACACACTAGAAGTCCCTTCACGGGCGGAGACTGCGGGTGGCGGAGCGGGGAAGCTTCGGAGCCGCAGAGGAGAGCACAGCAACAGGGGTGTGGAGGGCAAAGCGGAGAGATTCCCGCACAGAGGATCAGTGCTGATCAGCACTCAACGGCCAGAGAGGCTTGTCTGCTCCCCTGCAGGGTCGGGCTGGGGCTGGGAGCTGAGGCTCGGGCTTCGGTCGGTCGGATCGCAGGGAGAAGACTGGGATGGGAGGCGTGAACACAGCCTGAAGAGGTTAGTGCACCACAGCTAGCCGGGAGGGAGTCCAGGAAAAACTCTGGAGCTGCCGAAGAGACAAGAGATTTTCCTTCCCTCTTTGTTTCCTGGTGCGCGAGGAGAGGGGATTCAGAGCACTGCTTAAAGGAGCTCCAGAGACGGGCGCGAGCCGCGGCTATCAGAGCGGACCCCAGAGACGGGCATGAGACGCTAAGGCCGCTGCTGCCGCCACCAAGAAGCCTGTGTGTGACCACAGGTCACTCTCCACACCTCCCCTCCCGGAAGCCTGTGCAGCCCGCCATGGCCAGGGTCCCGGGATCCAGGGACAACTTCCCTGGGAGAACACACGGCGTGCCTCAGGCAGGTGCAACGTCACGCCAGCCTCTGCCGCCGCAGGCTCGCCCCGTATCCGTACCCCTCCTCCCCGCCGCCTGAGTGAGCCAGAGCCCCCGAATCAGCTGTTCCTTTAACCCAATCCTGTCTGAGCGAAGAACAGACGCCCTCCGGCGACCTATACCCAGAGGCGGGGCCAAATCCAAAGCTAAACCCCGGGAACTGAGCGAACAAAGAAGAGAAAGGGAAATTTCTCCCAGCAACCTCAGGAGCAGCGGATTAAATCTCCACAATCAACTTGATGTACGCTGCATTGGTAGAAAACCTGAATAGACAACGAATCATCCCAAACTGAGGAGGTGGACTTTGAGAGCAAGATATATTATTTTTTCCCCTTTTCCTCTTTTTGTGAGTATGTATGTGTATGCTTCTGTGTGAGATTTCGTCTGTATACCTTTGCTTTCACCATTTGTTCTAGGGTTCTGTCCGTCCGTTTTTTGGGGTTTTTTTTAACTTAAAAATTTTTTTTTCTTAATAATTATTTTTTATTCAAATTATTTTATTTTATCTTGCTTTATTTTATTTTATTTTATCCCTTTCCTTCCTTTCTTCCTCCCTCCCTCCAGGAAAAACTCTGGAGCTGCCGAAGAGACAAGAGATTTTCCTTCCCTCTTTGTTTCCTGGTGCGCGAGGAGAGGGGATTCAGAGCACTGCTTAAAGGAGCTCCAGAGACGGGCGCGAGCCGCGGCTATCAGAGCGGACCCCAGAGACGGGCATGAGACGCTAAGGCCGCTGCTGCCGCCACCAAGAAGCCTGTGTGTGACCACAGGTCACTCTCCACACCTCCCCTCCCGGAAGCCTGTGCAGCCCGCCATGGCCAGGGTCCCGGGATCCAGGGACAACTTCCCTGGGAGAACACACGGCGTGCCTCAGGCAGGTGCAACGTCACGCCAGCCTCTGCCGCCGCAGGCTCGCCCCGTATCCGTACCCCTCCTCCCCGCCGCCTGAGTGAGCCAGAGCCCCCGAATCAGCTGTTCCTTTAACCCAATCCTGTCTGAGCGAAGAACAGACGCCCTCCGGCGACCTATACCCAGAGGCGGGGCCAAATCCAAAGCTAAACCCCGGGAACTGAGCGAACAAAGAAGAGAAAGGGAAATTTCTCCCAGCAACCTCAGGAGCAGCGGATTAAATCTCCACAATCAACTTGATGTACGCTGCATTGGTAGAAAACCTGAATAGACAACGAATCATCCCAAACTGAGGAGGTGGACTTTGAGAGCAAGATATATTATTTTTTCCCCTTTTCCTCTTTTTGTGAGTATGTATGTGTATGCTTCTGTGTGAGATTTCGTCTGTATACCTTTGCTTTCACCATTTGTTCTAGGGTTCTGTCCGTCCGTTTTTTGGGGTTTTTTTTAACTTAAAAATTTTTTTTTCTTAATAATTATTTTTTATTCAAATTATTTTATTTTATCTTGCTTTATTTTATTTTATTTTATCCCTTTCCTTCCTTTCTTCCTCCCTCCCTCCCTCGCTCCCTCCCTTCCTTTCTTTCTTTCTTTCTTTTCTTTCTTTCTTTCTTTCTACTTTTTCTCCCTTTTATTCTGAGCCGTGTGGATGAAAGGATCTTGGTGCTGCAGCCAGGAGTCAGTGCTGTGCCTCTGAGGTGGGAGAGCCAACTTCAGGACACTGGTCCACAAGAGACCTCCCAGCTGCACGTAATATCAAACAGCAAAAATCTCCCAGAGATCTCCGTCTCAACACCAACACCCAGCAGCACTTAACGACCAGCAAGCTGCAGTGCTGGACACCCTATGCCAAACAACTAGCAAGGGCAGGTGCAACGTCACGCCAGCCTCTGCCGCCGCAGGCTCGCCCCGTATCCGTACCCCTCCTCCCCGCCGCCTGAGTGAGCCAGAGCCCCCGAATCAGCTGTTCCTTTAACCCAATCCTGTCTGAGCGAAGAACAGACGCCCTCCGGCGACCTATACCCAGAGGCGGGGCCAAATCCAAAGCTAAACCCCGGGAACTGAGCGAACAAAGAAGAGAAAGGGAAATTTCTCCCAGCAACCTCAGGAGCAGCGGATTAAATCTCCACAATCAACTTGATGTACGCTGCATTGGTAGAAAACCTGAATAGACAACGAATCATCCCAAACTGAGGAGGTGGACTTTGAGAGCAAGATATATTATTTTTTCCCCTTTTCCTCTTTTTGTGAGTATGTATGTGTATGCTTCTGTGTGAGATTTCGTCTGTATACCTTTGCTTTCACCATTTGTTCTAGGGTTCTGTCCGTCCGTTTTTTGGGGTTTTTTTTAACTTAAAAATTTTTTTTTCTTAATAATTATTTTTTATTCAAATTATTTTATTTTATAAAAACATTTAACAAGGACCTAGAAGAACTAAAGAGGAAACAAGCAAAGATGAACAAAAAAATAAATGAAATTGAAAATACTCTAGATGGGATCAATATCAGAATAACTGAGACAGAAGAATGGATAAGTGACCTGGAAGATAAAATAGTGGAAATAACTACTGCAGGGCAGAATAAAGAAAAAAAGAATGAAAAGAACTGAGGACAGTCTCAGAGACCTCTGGGACAACATTAAACACACCAACATTCGAATTATAGGGGTCCCAGAAGAAGAAGAGAAAAAGAAAGGGACTGAGAAAATATTTGAAGAGATTATAGTTGAAAACTTCCCTAATATAGGAAAGAAAATAGTCAATCAAGTCCAGGAAGCACAGAGAGTCCCATACAGGATAAACCCAAGGAGAAACACGCCAAGACACATAATAATCAAACTGTCAAAAATTAAATACAAAGAAAACATATTAAAAGCAGCAAGGGAAAAACAACAAATAACACACAAAGGAATCCCCATAAGGTTAACATCTGATCTTTCAGCAGAAACTCTCCAAGCCAGAAGGGAGTGGCAGGACATATTTAAAGTGATGAAGGAAAAAAACCTACAACCAAGATTACTCTACCCAGCAAGGATCTCATTCAGATTTGATGGAGAAATTAAAACCTTTACAGACAAGCAAAAGCTGAGAGAGTTCAGCACCACCAAACCAGCTTTACAACAAATGCTAAAGGAACTTCTCTAGGCAAGAAACACAAGAGAAGGAAAAGACCTACAAGAACAACCCGAAACAATTCAGTAAATGGTAATAGAACCATACATATCGATAATTACCTTAAATGTAAATGGATTAAATGCTCCCACCAAAAGACACAGACTGGCTGAATGGAAACAAAAACAAGACCCATATATATGCTGTCTACAAGAGACCCACTTCAGACCTAGGGACACATACAGACTGAAAGTGAGGGGATGGAAAAAGATATTCCATGCAAATGGAAATCAGAAGAAAGCTGGAGTAGCAATTCTCATATCAGACAAAATAGACTTTAAAGTAAAAACTATAACAAGAGACAAAGAAGGACACTATATAATGATCAAGGGATCGATCCATGAAGAAGATATAACAATTGTAAATATTTATGCACCCAACATAGGAGCACCTCAATACATAAGGCAAATACTAACAGCCATAAAAGGGGAAATCGACAGTAACACAATCATAGTAGGGGACTTTAACACCCCACTTTCACCAATGGACAGATCATCCAAAATGAAAATAAATAAGGAAACACAAGCTTTAAATGATACATTACACAAGATGGACTTAATTGATATTTATAGGACATTCCATCCAAAAACAACAGAATACACGTTTTTCTCAAGTGCTCATGGAACATTCTCCAGGATAGATCATATATTGGGTCACAAATCTAGCCTTGGCAAATTTAAGAAAATTGAAATCATATCAAGTATCTTTTCTGACCACAACGCTATGAGACTAGATATCAATTACAGGAAAAGATCTGTAAAAAATACAAACACATGGAGGCTAAACAATACACTACTTAATAACGAAGTGATCACTGAATAAATCAAAGGGGAAATCAAAAAATACCTAGAAACAAATGACAATGGAGACTTGAAGACCCAAAACCTATGGGATGCAGCAAAAGCAGTTCTAAGAGGGAAGTTTAGAGCAATACAATCCTACCTTAAGAAACAGGAAACATCTCAAATAAACAACCTAACCTTGCACCTAAAGCAATTAGAGAAAGAAGAACAAAAAAACCACAACGTTGGCAGAATGAAAGAAATCATAAAGATCAGATCAGAAAGAAATAAAAAAGAAATGAAGGAAATGATAGCAAAGATCAATAAAACTAAAAGCTGGTTCTTTGAGAAGATAAACAAAATTGATAAGCCATTAGCCAGACTCATCAAGAAAAAAAGGGAGAAGACTCAAATCAATAGAATTAGAAATGTAAAAGGAGAAGTAACAACTGACACAGCAGAAATACAAAAGATCATGAGAGATTATTACAAGCAACTCTATGCCAATAAAATGGAAAACCTGGAAGAAATGGACAAATTCTTAGAAATGCACAACCTGCCAAGACTGAATCAGGAAGAAATAGAAAATA
>NC_041222.1:72971331-72971622 GCF_002837175.3 Physeter macrocephalus
GAAATTAAGAAAACACTCCCATTTACCATCGCAACAAAAAGAATAAAATATCTAGGAATAAACCTACCTAAGGAGACAAAAGACCTGTATGCAGTGAATTATAAGACACTGATGAAAGAATTAAAGATGATACAAATAGATGGAGAGATATAGCATGTTCTTGGATTGGAAGAATCAACATTGTGAAAATGACTCTACTACCCAAAGCAATCTACACATTCAATGCAATCCCTATCAAACTACCACTAGCATTTTTCACAGAACTAGAACAAAATATTTCACAATTTGTAT
>NC_041222.1:72972319-72989657 GCF_002837175.3 Physeter macrocephalus
CTCATGCAGCTCAGTAACAAAAAAACAAACAACCCAATCCAAAAATGGGCAGAAGAACTAAATAGACATTTCTCCAAAGAAGATGTACAGATTGCCAACAAACACATGAAAGAATGCTCAACATCATTAATCATTAGAGAAATGCAAATTCAAAACCACAATGAGATATCATCTCACACCGGTCAGAATGGCCATCATCAAAAAATCTAGAAACAATAAATGCTGGAGAGGGTGTGGAGAAAAGGGAACACTCTTGCACTGCTGGTGGGAATGTAAATTCATACACCCACTGTGGAGAATAGTATGGAGGTTCCTTAAATAACTACAAATAGAACTACCGTACAACCCAGCAATCCCACTACTGGGCATATACCCTGAGAAAACCATAATTCAAAAAGAGTCATGTACCAAAATGTTCATTGCAGCTCTATTTACAATAGCCAGGACATGGAAGCAACCTAAGTGTCCATCATCGGATGAATGGATAAAGAAGATGTGGCACATATATACAATGGAATATTACTCAGCCATAAAAAGAAACGAAATTGAGTTATTTGTAGTGAGGTGGATGGACCTAGAGTCTGTCATACAGAGTGAAGTAATCAGAAAGAGAAAAACAAATACTGTATGCTAACACATATATATGGAATCTAAGAAAAAAAATTTAAAAAGGTCATGATGAACCTAGGGGTAAGATGGGAATGGAGATGCAGGCCTACTAGAGAATGGACTTGAGGATGTGGGGAGGGGGAAGGGTGGGCTGTGACAAAGTGAGAGAGTGGCATGGACATATATACACTACCAAACATAGAATAGATAGCTAGTGGGAAGCAGCTGCATAGCACAGGGAGATTAGCTCGGTGCTTTGTGACCATGTAGAGGGGTGGGATATGGAGCGTGGGAGGGAGGGAGATGCAAGAGGGAAGAGATATGGGAACATGTGTATATGTATAACTGATTCACTTTGTTATAAAGCAGAAACTAACACACCATTGTAAAGCAATTATACTCCAATAAAGATGTTAAAAAAAAAAATTAAAAAATAAAAGAATGGCATTGGACCCTTAAAAAAAAAGAGAATAAAGCTGCTGTGAATATCAAAAAAAAAAAAGAAGCGAACCAACATACTGTACATATTGTATGATTCCACTTTTAGAAAATTCTAGAAAATGCAAACTAATTTATAGTGAGAGAAAGGGAATCAATGGTTGGAAAGGCTGGAAACAGTATGGAGGATCAGAAGAGACAGATTACAAAGAAGTATAAAGAAATTGTTAGGGATGGTGGATATGCTCATTTTCTTGCTTGTGGTGATGGTTTCACAGGTATATACATATGTCAAAATTTCAAATAGTATACTCTAAATATGTACAGTTATGTATATCGAGCTCAATAAATCTACTTTAAAAATTCCACTGCCACCTACCTTTTCTCCATAAAAAAAAAAAGCACAAGCAAATAATACAATGAACACCTGTATATTAATCACCCGGCTAAAAATAATTTATTAAAAATATATGTGAAGCCCCCTAAATACACCTTCTACACTGGTTAGAGGACCTCATCACCTTCTTATTGAGGAGGACCTACAGCATCTCAAAATCTCACATTTTCCTTTTATGCATAAATATGTATGATAAATTATATGTAGTTCTCATTGCAGAATCAGGGTTAATGATTCCCCACAAATTTTTTTTGCCACCTTCATGTGACAACAAGTTCAAGAGACCTCTGTGGGTAGTGGGAAATAGAGTCCCTTTAACCACACAGGCCTCCGCGTTTGGATTGGCTACCGCTCTGCTCCACCAGCAACTGAGCGGGGCAGAGATGACTGAGCAAACTCAGCACAGGCACGGCCTCTTACTACTTCCCAGCTGACTGACAGCGGGGCAACAGACCATCCACTTCTACTTTATTATTCGAGGCTCTTCCTCTGTTCATGCATTATATACTCCCTGTTGGAAATGGCAATGTCTCTCCTAGAAAAGGAAAAAAGTTCAGCCTGTCAGCAGTACAGAGGGAAGTAAATGCATTTACAAGTTCCAATGTTATATTAGCAACTGACTTTTCTACACATTTTGCCACAATACAAGAAGAAAAGCCTTTTCCACAATGATATGACCCCAAAACATCAAAGAATTCATGTCAGGCTGAAATGGAAAGAATATAGCCTGTCCTAAGATTAATCTCTGGAAATAAAATAAACAAGCAGATTTCTCAGTAATTATGCCTCTTACAGAAAAGCTCAGAATGTGAAACTCTCTGGGGCCTCAGAGCCCACCATGTTCAAGACTCTTGCTTTGCAAACAAGAAACTGAGGCGTGATTGTTTTATTGTGTTATATTTCAAAAACCTCTAAATCTCTAAAAGGCCGCCAGAGTATGCTCATGTTTCTTGTCTTTTAGTACTTTGCTAATGGCTTTTCAAAACTTTCCATCTTCAGAACAATAAACTTCAAGATAGGGACAGTGGGATGGTTCTCAGTCAGAGGGGCTAAAGTGAGCAATCTGTAGAAGCTAATTACATTTTATCCTACTAAAGGATGAACATGCAACTGCTCCTGATCTAAGTTTTCTCAGTTTTCCTGGGCAAGAAAAAGAGATCAGCCACCCATCCATCTGCCATTTCACCACCAGCACCACACACGGGCCCCATAACCTAGCGACAAGTTATTGATGGCTTGTCCTACAGCCTGCAACTGCCTTGCTTCTGCAGACCAGAGAAGCTGGCATGCATGTAGATTATGAGAGTCTAATGGGATCAGTTGTAAGTGGGATAAATAACCCCTATATCAACACTGCCAAAAGAGTGATCTTTTGACAGTAAATATGTAATCATGACTCTTCTTAAAAATTCTTAATGGTTCCCCAGCACCTTGGGATAAAGCACAATTTTCTCCATTTCTGTACAAGAAGCCCTTCATAGCCCTTTCCCCATCTTTCTAGCCTTACTTTCAACCACTACCATCACCATCATCACTCTCCATCCTACCCCTGCACCCTGAACTCCAGTCAAATGTTGAAATTCTCCGGTCAGGCCTCGCTCATGCTTTCATGGCTTAGCTCATGTGGGTTCCTCTTCCTTGAATGTGCTTCTCCTCTTCCACCATCTCAAGTCTGCCACGATGAGGCCCACGGTCCAACAGCCTGAGTGAGCTTGGGAGCAGATCTTTCCCCAGCCAAGCACTCAGGATAACTGCGGCCCCAGCTGACATGTTGATTGCAGCCTCGTGGAAAACTCTGAGCAAGAACCATGCAGATACATCAGGCTCCTGACCCACAGAAACTATGATAGATTGTGTTTGAAGCCACAAATTTAGGGGGTAGATAATTAACACAACAACTCTTTAACACTCAGCTCCTAGTGTTTCCCAACGTAGGAAGAAATAACTCCTCTCTCCTTTCTAACTGTGCCTTCTCCTCTGCCTCCGACAAAGAATTGTCATATATGTGCTTGTCTCTCCCATTCTAGCGGAAGCTCTTTGAGATTGAGTACGTGTCTTTCCATCTCTTTAATCCCGAGATCCTAGCACATGGAAGGACTCAAATGTTTGTGAATTGATGAATTGAGTGAATCCAATTACAACCTAGTTTCAGAATTGAGATTTAAAGCAAAACTTACAAGCCAAGTTTTCTTTCAAGTATAGGGGAATACACTAGGAATTATCAGGGTAGTCTGAAAACCTATTAAAGGTCTCTTTTTTATTCAAAGACAACCCTTGCAGACCACATCATTATCCAGTGTGAGGGATGTTTGAGATGACTACTCCTGGGTGAGGCAGAGACTCAGTTAAAATGGAAATCACTCAGGCTAAAGATCCTCAGAGATACAAATTGTTCACATGAAACAAGAAAGAAGCACCTGCTAATCTACTTGGTCTCTTCATAACTGCTTGAAGGAGGTCCCTTCTAGAAGGAAGAAGTTGGAAGGATAGCAGGTTTGATGAGCCCTTCCCCAAGAACAAGGGCATAGGGTTAGGAGTCTAACAGGGATTCTAGTTAGTTTTTCAGAAGCGAATTACAAAATATTTATCAGTGACTGTGTTTATTGTATGAGCCATCTCCTATTTGAGTTTCACATTTTGAATAATATTAAAATGCATACAATCAAAAGCCCCTGGATTTGTCTTCTAGGAAACAGAGTGTGTAGAGATTATGGACCAGTCTATTGCTTGTGGATCTCCTTTAGCTGTAGAAAGGCTGAAAAGATTAGAAAAGTCGGAAAAGCAGGCTAATTTTCTGAGGCCAGCTGCGAGAGAGGGAAGTAAAAACAATCAACTGCATTCAGCTAGCTACCTTATCTCCCAGTTGTTACCACACAAGTCCTACAGAATTAACACCATTTTTCCTTGTTATGCTTTCAGAATCCAACCTCGGGGGGATTAAATAATTTGTCTTAGGTTACACGGCTAGTAAACAACAGGATGGTGACTTAAGCCAATACATACTCAAAGCCTTCAATCCCATATTCCTTCCCCTTAGATTGTGCAGAAGGTGTGAGCCTAGACTTTAATTCAGTTTTCCTTTATTTTAACAAACATTTATGAGCATCGTCCATGTGCCAGGCTCTTTGCCATGGGAGGCACAGTGAGATGCAGCTCTGGGCTGCTACAGTGGGAGATCTCGCACCCAGACTGAATTTCCTGCCAGTAGCAGCCTTTATATTTGAGGAATCTTTTTTTCAGCTGATAGTTTTTCTGATATTACCTAAAAATTTTTTCAGCCATATTCCTGTTACAGGAGAACAAATATTCTAGCACAAACAAGATTGATTTTGTCAAGTGTAGGAAGGGCAAGCTAATGGAATACTTGAGTTAATGATGCTTCCAACAATAAGGTCTATTTAGTAACTTGCTTCATGGAACAAACTGTGCCCAGAACAATATGCCCATTTGTCTCACATTTCCCAACATGGAGCACAATACTTCGTAGGTTGGGATTTTAAAATCTGAATAATATTAGTGTGAATGTTTGAAAATTCAATTAAGTACTTATGGGCAGGACTTCCCTGGTGGCACAGTGGTTAAGAATCCGCCTGCCAATGCAGGGGACACGGGTTCAATCCCTGGTCTAGGAAGATCCCACATGTTGTGGAACCACTAAGCCCATGCACCACAACTACTGAGCCTGCATCCCTAGAGCCCATGCTCCACAACAAGAGAAGCCACTGCAATGAGAAGCCCAAGCACCTCAACAAAGAGTGGCCCCCACTCACTGCAACTAGAGAAAGCCTGCGCGCAGCAATGAAGACCCAACGCAGCCAAAAAAAAAAAAAAAAAAAAAAAAAAAAATCTATGGGATCCCAAACAAATACACGTTGAGTAGCCAAATGTCAATCCTTCTCTATCCCCATTACATGAATGCAACACTAGGCATTCAGTAAACGGTGGCTACAGCTGGTGTCTTTCACATATTATCCCAACTAATCACTCCACCAGCCCTGTGAAATAGATGTTAATATATCTAAAATGTAATTATCTAACATATAGCAGCAGTTATTATGTGCCAGGCACTGTGCTAAGCATTTAACATGTTTTCTCATTTATTCATTCATTCGATAGCTATTTATTGAGAGTGTACTATAATCCAGGAATGGGGTTAACCCCTAAGGATACAACAACAAGTAAACCAAAGAGACAGGGCACTATCCTCATGGAGCTTGCTTTCCAGGTGGGTGGAGACAGCAATAAATAAGAAAACAAATAATAACGAGATTATTACAGATGATGATAGTACTAGGAAGGAAAATAATTATATGAAGGGATAAAAATGCCCAGAGAGGGGAAGTCTACTTTAGAGAGCATGATCAGGGAAGACTCTCTGGGGTGGTGATGTCCAAGCTAAAGCCAGAAGAACATGAAGGAGACGGCAATGTAAAGACTTGAAGGAAGAGGTCCCAGGCAGGGAGAATAAGTGCAAAGGCCCTGACGTGGGAAATAGCTTGCTTGCTAGATGAGCAGAAAAGATGCCAGAGGTAGGGTGGTCCAAGGTGAGTCTAGAAAGGTAGGTGGGAGTCAGATGATGCAGGGCTTTGTGGTCCATGGTGAGGAATTTTGATCCTGTTTTAAAGCCACATGAAAGCACTGAATGTTTTAAGCAGAGGTATGGCATGATCTGATTTGTACTTTTTACAGATGATACTGGTTGCTGTGTGGGGAATGAACCTCAGGTAAATAAGCAAGAGTGGAAGTGGGGAAACTAGTGAGGAGGTCATTACTGCCATCCAGATCAGAGATGGTGGAGGCATGGCCCAGGGAGGTGGCAGGGGGTATGGAGAAAAGTGGGTAGATCTGAGATATGCTGTAGCCATGGAACTAAAAGAGCTCACGGAAGAATTTAATATGAGAAGCAAACTTACGGGGTTGGCAAATTTACTGCCCATTCATTACTCCTTTATACAATTTCTTTTTAAAAGCCTGAAACTTAAGATGTCAAATTATTATCAGTTGTATCTCAATAAAATGATGGGAGCAGGGGAATTACAGGCAACAGTTAGAAAGTGGAAGCGCTGAGAATCACACCAGGTGTGCTTGACTCCAAGCCCTTAGCCACTCTGTTCCACTGTTTCACATGCTTCCCTGCTCCTTATTCAGAATTTCTCCAGGTAACTCAGGTTTTTCTCATCTTCTACATCTGGTCCTTGATCTTTCCATTTTCAGCCAGGACTGTCATATGCAGCCGTGTACACCGCACTGCACAACTGGGAGAGGAGGAAACATAGACTAATGTGGAGGTTTTAAAGACAGGTTTACAAATTCATCACACTCCTCCCCTAAAAGTACTTAATTCCCCTGCTCTTGAGTGTGGATGGGACTTAGTGATGCACTTTTGATAACAGAACACACAGAAATGATAGGATGTCACTTCTGAGAGTGGGTTATAAAAAAAACTGCAGCTTCTATCTGAAGGGTTCTCCCTCTCCTCTCCTCTCCCCTCCTCTCCTCTCCTCTCCCCTCCCCTCCCCTCCCCTCCCCTCCCCTCCCCTCTCCTCTCCTCCCTCCTCTCTTCTCTCCTCTCTCTCTATCATTATTGACTCTGAGGAAGCAAGCTTCCACTCCAAATGGCACAGAACCAAGGCCATCTAGCAACCATGTGAGTGAGCTTGGAAGCAGACCCTGAAGCCTGCCAACAGGCACCATAAATGAGCTTAGAAGCAGATCCTCCCTGTCAAGGTTTAGGATGACTCCAGCCCCAACCAACAGCTTGAATGCAACCACATGAGAGACTCAGATGTCTGACCCACAGAAACTGTGATATAACACACATTTGTTGCTTTAAGCTGCTGAGTTTGGGGTGATTTATTACACAGTGATGGATAGCTAATACAACTGTATTGTGAATGGTTCCTGGGGTTATGCAGCATGGCAGCACTGTTCCCACCCTTCATTGCTTCTCTATTACCAGTTTTGGACTTTATTTTTCCCCCAGCCATGGGCGCCCCCTCCCCACTAGCTGGGTCACCCCCCACCCCCTCCCACTGGCTGTGGAAACCCTGTTTTGGACTTTTTATTCTAGTTAAAAATTAACTTAATCACTTTTCCAGATAGAATCCTCAGCCTCTGCCTACAGAATTCACATCCTTCATCCACAGGTGAGAAAGTGTTCCACCTCCATCCACCTCAGACTCAAGGGATTGGTCCTGGTTAGACCAGCACCTTTGCCTAGATTAAATAATACTTTAGTATTTCTGTATATTCCCAGGATAAGATCCTGATTGTCAAACAATGTTCAGAGGAATAACAGTATCAGAATCCCTGGGGAGATTTACACACATAGAGATACCTGGGCCCCAACAATAGAGAGGCTAATTCAGTAGATTCTGAGTTGGGTCCAGGAAGTTGTATTTGTAAAGAACTCCCAGGTAATTGTGAGGCATGGCCAGATTTTGTAAAGCCTGTCTTAGTGTTTGTTCCTGACTTGCTGTGGAAACAAGGCCCATAATTGGGACTAGAAACTAGGTTTCCTGTGTCTTCTTCAGGAAATCTCTCTCACACACACAACATAAAGTTTACATTTTGCCTCTATGCGTTTTCTTGGAGGCCATAACTGAATGATATTTGCTGAATGTCTGCAAAGATGCAACAATAAGTATATATTGAATTTACATATAAGACATTTTGTAATTGTAAGAAACTGGGTTTCAACATGATGGAAGTTAGTACTGTGAACATATAAATTTATTTTCTGTGATCTCACTTCTGCGGTAACAAATTTAATTGGCATCTTCTCTGACTCTGTGGAGAATGTGAAGAGCATCTCAATAAATTAATAAATGACAGCTTTGGATTTATCAGCGATCAAGGCTGCAAAATTAATAGCTAAAGAAAATATAGCAAAGAAAAATAGAGCCATTTATTCTGTTAGAGTTAAATTCAGGGAAACAAGGCAGTCAGCAAAATACCAGAGTCAAAGATGCTACTGGAGAGGGTTTCTAGTAAGAATAAAGGAAACTACAGTTTTCTAATTAACAGTGCAACGAATACTAAAAATGACCTTAAAGGAGAGCTTAAAAGGTGTTTTAATGAGTTTTTGATGAGCCCTTTTTCATAAGTGAAGAGAAATGTCTTCTTACGACCATCATATTGGAATCATATTTCAGGTAAATAAAATCCTTTGCTGGAAGTTAAGCAAAAGGCCCAGTAGGAATACTAATCAAGCTTATATCTTATTCTAATAACTCTAAGAAGAGGCAGATTCCCAAAGTCTAATTTTTATGGCATTGTCTCCTTTTAACCTTCTTTCTGAGAAATTGTCACTGATTTTAAGTACACACACACCACACAGACAGACACGCACAACCCACTTCATCACTCTACGTTTACCTAATTGTCTACCTCACTGTCCTTCCCTCCCTCTCCAATGGTTCTTCAGATTTTTTCCTAATCCCAGTTACATTAAAATATATACCAACATCGCTCATATTTTGTAAAGCTTTCACTTGCACTAGACTTCTAGTTTAACATAGTATTTGCTACCAATATTCTCTGAAAATATCTCTGTAGATGGACAAAAACAGCCTTGCAACCCTATGCCCACAACAAACTGGCCCAACTCCCATAGTCACTTCTGAGCTTGAGACTACAATCATCTGGTCACTTCTGCAGTGGCTCCTCCTTTGCATGGCAGGGAAGGATCCTTTACCTTATTTCTCTTCCATCTGCTTTATATGTTCCAGAAAGTATTCAAATCCTCCATTCCACTCTTTCCTCCCTTTCAGTACTGACATGGAATTCTTCCTATCATCTTACTTATCCTGTCATTTTAGGGAGAAAGGTAAAAACAACTTGTGGGCTCAGAATTGATGTGTTTATTATATAAAGGGACCTTTGACCTATTTCTCTAAAACTATAATATTGGTTTTGGGTTCCTCCAGGACCAGTTAGTGGTTGGTTTGGAAAATCTATATGGAGCCCTGGGTGGGGAGGCAAAGATACTGTATGTCTCAGTTTGGTGAAGTCAAAACTAGCTTTTGACCATCTGTAATAAGTGTTCTGTCTTCTGGGAAAACTTTAACAGCAAAAATCCAAGTAGGAGTTTTTATTTTAGAGCTAGATAAATAAGTATGTAAATTATTTCAGAACAAAATAAGCAATTTGTCATCAAGAAACTGGAAGTATTTCTAGACATTTCATCTATAGCATAACCCATGAACCCTAGGCAAAACCCTGTCTAGCTCAACAGCTTTGCCAAGAGGAGAGTAAAAGAGTATAGGAAAATCTCTCATGTAGAACTCCCTGAAGAATTCCACCATCAGTCTGGGGACTCAGTCTAGACTCTAGATTGATGCAGAGATTAAGTGTGAAGACAGAGACCATGCCAGGGCCATGCAACTCAGAGTGTGGTCCTTGGACCAGTAGCATCCTAGAAGCTTGTTAGAAATGAATAATCACATACCCCACCCTAGAATTAGTGAATCATAGTCTGCCTTTTTAAGAAGATCCTCAGGTAATTTATATACCCCCTTAAAGTTTGAGAGGCTTTGCCCTGGAGGAATCTTCTCTAAGTGGGCTCTCTAGAAAAGTGGGACAGCTCGATCATTAACTTCTCCAGCTTTTCCTCCTCCTAGTTCCCTCTCCTCCTCACTTTCCTGGGCCTTATGGGTTACCCTTCAAGGTAGGAGCCTAGGGAGATTCCAAAGATCAAATTAAGTGTTGCAACACCCAAATACCAGCAACAACCACACAAACTTGGCAGGGGGAGGTGTCCTGAATTCTATTAAGATAACACTAGAGAAAAGGCACAGACTTCTAAGAGTCTCATATTTGTCAATACTTTCTGAGTGGCAATAGCAGAAAATCAAACTCAAACAAGAGTAAGCAAAAAAGGGAATTTATCAGTTCATGTAAGTGAAAAGTCTGGTGTAGAGCAATTCCAGGCACAGCTGAGTCTATGTATTTGAACAATGTTATAGAAAGCTGCCCATCTCTTTTCAGCAACTGTTTTCCTGTATGTTGGCTTCTTTCTCTGGAAGGCCTGTGCCTTAGCACAGTTCCCAGTTCCAGGTCTACCTCTTCTCAGTTCCAAGTCCACAAAAAAAAAAAAAAAGAGAAAGCTTCTCTTCCAGCAGTTTCCTAAAATTCTAGAACTGAGTTTTATTGCCTCTGTTCCAATTTGAGTCATGTGATCACTCCTAAACCAATCACAGTGGCCAGGTGGATGTGACCCTCTGAGTCACAAGCCCACTCTTTGAGCCAAAGATGAGGTCAACCTCATCTGAAGTACATGAACTGAGAGTGTGGGAGACGTGGTACCCCCAAGGAAATTGGGGAGCATATGGAAGAGGAAGGAGAGATTGATGCTGAGTTTTAAAAAAGCAACAGCTATTCACTAAGGCACTTTCCAGGTGAATCCATAGCTGCTCTCTCCCCACAGAGAGGTGCCCTCTCCAAAACAACCACTTGGACTTTCATTAAAGCAACTGCAGTAGAGCTGCAGGGCAAGTAATTGGACTCCCAGTGTATTTCCCTGTCATTTTGGAGATGTCCATTTTTCCATTAAAATATCTTCAATATAATAAGTTCAAGTTATATTTAAAGCTACGTTGATTGGTAGCACTGCTTACTTACTTTTTCCAAGTGACAAGGTTTGACCCAACAACCTGCCTTAAGAAAGGTGAAAATCATTAGCCAGTGAAATTATAGAAGAAAAGTCATTGTGAAGGTGACAGAGCTCTGGGCAAGGCTGTGACATATGCCAATTTTGTCCTAATTAGTGTCCAGTACCACCTCCTATGAACTAACATGGAAGGTTTTAGCCCCGGTCAAAGTTCTCAACAATCTCTAATGCCTCTGGGAAGTGTGAATTTGCCTCAAGGAAACACTGATTTCTCTTCGTGGCTAAAAAATATGGAGACAGAGCTGTAGGCCGCCTTTGGAGATGTTCAATTTTGTTCTCCACTACTCAACTCTCAAGTGAACTATCCTGTACAACTCTACTTTAATTATGTATTAATTTGAATATTATTACATGCAGAACACAACTGCTGCTCATTAAAAATTAATCTGGAACCTAGGGGTTTTATTTAGTATTCATTATAAGGCAATGTTCACATTTTTTAAAAAGGCCTCCAGATAAATGTGTTGCTCTACATAACCAAGTAGTGATTTGCCAGAAATAGGAATACCTTAATAAGAATTCTGCCCGCCTTTTCCCTTCCTTCCTCTCTTTGGCAGCTTCATCATAACCATCAATAATGAGCGGGCAGAAGGAGGAGCTGACAAGGACTAAGTACAGCACTTGAGGGCCCTGCCGTTCTAGATCGTTGTTGGAGCTGTACAGCAAAATCCTCCTCTCATTTTGCTATTAAACGGAATTATGTTACGTCTTTGCCTTCAACAGCCCTGCTCTGGAGATTCTGCAGCAGGAATGCCTTGGTTTAGATGTTGACAAGAAGCCCCCGTGTTTTACTTCACGTCCATTATGGTACTTTTCCATGCAGATAGGTGCAGAGCAAAATAAAAATACTGCCTAAATTGTGTGTGGGAAGAATCACGTGGGACTGAAAAGATAAATAAATAAATGAGTACTTAAACTGTTTTCTTCTAAATCTGAAAATAACAGTTAACATTTACGGAGACCTTACTATGTGCCAGGTACGGAGCACGTATCTTATTTAACTCCAAGGCGAATACTGCAGGTACTTCTCACAATGAATTTTGCAATGTCCTCATAATACCTTAGAAGGATTTCATATACATGTTCACAATTAATGATCAACACTCTAACAAAGAAGAAACAAAACCTTAACCCTGAATTCACAATGCCAAATAATTTGCAGAAAAAACTCATTCTTGCAGTACAAGTATAGTCTCTTCTGAAAGTATCAAATCAACATTTCAAAAATAAGTTAAGTAATACTTATACTACTGGCTTGTGCAGTATTTTCTTAATACAGAAATTGATGCTTCACTTTAGGATATTTCATGAAAATGTTGGCTTCCAACTAGAACTGACTCTTTTGTGGCTGCTCCTCAGTGAGCTACACCTTAACAGGTTTCCACCCTACCTTTTCTTTGATTTTCTCATTGGCTCTAGTTAACAAACAAATAGAAGAAGTAAAAATGAGCCTGGCCAATGTATTAGTTAGGCTACTGATGCAAGTACAGACACGAACGTCAGCCAACATAAGTAAAAAATAAAATACATGGTGGAGAGGAAGGGGTATGAAACGGGGGTATTACAAGAAACCAAAGGCAAGAAGCATCCAGGCTTGAGGAAGTGATGGAAACAGGAAAGAGAAGTGGGTCAGGAGCCCCTTCTTTGTTTTCCACCAGTGACAATTTCTATTCTCTTTTCAGACTAGCTTTCTCTGCTTCTCACTCACATGACAAAACAGTCACCCACAGATCCCAAGTCTAAATGTTACTTGCTGGCCACGTAGGAAACTATGCTTTCTCCCTCTTTCTCAGGCCCAATTTCAAATTCTTGAGATAAGTAATCTGAAAGGTCCACTTGGAGCCAGATGTCCACCTCTGGACTACTCAACTGTGACTGGAAGACAGAGTCAAATAGGATAAAATGGTTATAAAACCGATCAATGCAGGTTGGAAGGCAGATACCAAGGAAGAGGAGTGACTGTGAAATGGGCAGGTACCCTAAAGGATGTTTTGCTAGTCTGGGTTCTGTAGAGAAAACAAATCAATAGCCTATTGGTTCTAGATACCAGAGAGAAAGTGAGAGAGAGGTTTATGATAGGAATTGGCTCACACAGTTATGGAAGCTGACAAGTCCCAAGTTCTGCAGTCAGCAAGCTGGAGACCCAAAAGAACCAATGGTGTAGTTCCAGTCCAAGTTTGAAGGCCTGAGAACCAGAAGAGCTGATGGTGTAAATTCCACTTAAGGGCAGGAGAAGACCAGTGTCCCAGCTGAATAATCAGGAAGTAAATTTCCCTCTTATTCAGGTTTTTTGTTCTATGCAGGTCTTCGATTGGATGAGGTCCCCCAACATTAGGGAAGCCAATCTGCTTTACTCAGTCTACCAGTTCACATGTTAGTCTCTCCAGAGCATCCTCATAAACACACTCAGAATAGTGTTTGGCCAAATGTCTGGGCACCCCATGGCCCAGTCAAGGTGACACGTAAAAATAATCACCACAGGTGTCTCCACCACAAACAACACAGTGTCTTCTAGAATCTGACCATATAGACATAATTAGAATATTCATCTAATGGTACTTTAATTTCTTAGGACAATATAAATTATGTAGACAATAAAATTTTGTTAATAAAAATTAATTGTGCTCTACTGGAAGGAAAGTGGAATGCCAAACAGGTGCCTTGACCCAAAAAAGTATTTCTAAAATCCAACTGATAACAGATTCCTCTCAAAAAAGACATTGACACAAGTAACCCCATCCCATTTTCTTACCAAAAATGATGAAGTAATGACAAAGGAATTCTTCTGATTCAGATACTTTCAGATTTCTTTTAAGATTTTAAACTTTTTATGTCATGATATTCTTCTTTCTTAAAAATAACTGCATTCCCTGATTCCAAGTCCAAACTGGCAGAAATTAACTTAAGACTTACCACAGGTGGGAATTCCCTGGCGGTTCAGTGGTTAGGACTCTGTGCTTCCACTGCAGGGGACATAGGTTTTATCCCTGGTGGGGGAACTAAGATCCCAAGTGCTGCACAGTGTGGCCAAAAATAAAGAAAAAGAAAAGAAAGACTTACCACAGTTGTGAATGTGATGACTTTTTGCAGTATTAAGCTTAAGCAGAAGTTAATAAAAACACAATGTTTTAATTCACTAATGTAAAGATAACTTCTTGCCTGTGGTTTGTATTATTAAGCAAGTTTGAAAGGTTAAACACTAATGTTCTAAATTACAGAATAAAGGTTACTCCCATCCATCTCCTTGTTGCAGAAATAAAGTGTATTAAGAAGAAGAAATATAAACAATTTTGGAATACTTATGCTTTTAAATAATTTATAATCATTTATTCACTGAATACTTGAATACCTACTGTGTGGCAGAGCTAGCTCTAAATGTAAAAGATTTACTTCAAATGCAAAATATGTTTTTTATTCTTGAGTTATTTGGCTCTATTAAATATTACTGCTGTTACTGTCTTGTCTTTCAAACAAACCAATATTATGGTTACCAAGGGGGAAGGGGGGAGGGATAAATTGGGAGATCAGGATTGACATATACACAAATGTGTATCACATTTTCTTTATCCATTCATCTGTCAGTGGACACTTTGGTTGTTCACATGTCTTGGCTATTGTAAATAATGCTGCAATGAACATGGGAGTGCAGATAACTCTCTGAGATACTGATTTCATTGATATATACACACTACTATATATAAAATAGATAACTAATAAGAACCTACTGTATAGCACAGGGAACTCTACTCAATATTCTGTAATGACCTACATGGGAACAGAATCGAAAAAAGAGTGGATGTATGTATATGTATAACTGATTCACTTTGCTGTACAGCAGAAACTAACACAACATTGTAAATCAAATATACTCCAATAAAAATTAATTTTAAAAAATAAAGGAAAGGCTTCCCTGGTGGCGCAGTGGTTGCGCGTCCGCCTGCCGATGCAGGGGAACCGGGTTCGCGCCCCGGTCTGGGAGGATCCCACATGCCGCGGAGCGGCTGGGCCCGTGAGCCATGGCCGCTGAGCTTGCGCGTCCGGAGCCTGTGCTCCGCAACGGAAGAGGCCACAACAGAGGAAGGCCCGCATACCACAAAAAAAAATAAATAAATAAAAAAAAATAAAGGAAGAAAAAACCCAATAATATTATTTTAAGTATATACCAATCTTTTATATATTGAGCACTTACATACTCAGAATTCTGAGAAAATCACGTTATATTTTTCCATTTTTCACATTCAGAAAAAAAAAGGAGAGAGAGAGAGAGGAGAATATGATAAAGTAAATGCGGTAAAATAAAAACAATTGGCACAATCGAAGTAGAGAATCTAGAGGAAGTCTTTATAATATCATTGCAATTTTTCCAGGTATATATAAAATTATATCAAAATGAAAAGTTATCAAAAATGAAAAAAATCAAAACTAGGACCACCATATATATGATCCAGCAATGCCACTTCTGCACTCCAATGTTCATTGCAGCATTATTTACAGTAGCCAAGACGTGAACAAAGTGTCCACTGACAGATGAATGGATAAAGAAAATGTGATACACACACACACACACACACACACACACACACACTGGAATATTATGCAGCTGTTACAAAGAAGGAAATTCTGCTATTTGCAACAACATGGACGGACCTTGAGGTCATTATACTAGGTGAAATAAGTCAGGACAGATAAAGACAAACACTATACGATCTCAGCTACATGTTGAATCTAAAAAAAAAAAAAAATTGAATCATAGCAACAGAGAAGAGATTGGTGGTTACCACGGTTGCCAAAGGCCAGAGGTTGGAGAGGGGGTAGATATGAATGAAGGTAGTCAAAAGGTACAAACCTCCAGTTATAAAAGAGTCCTGGAGATATAATGTACAGTATGGTGACTACTGTTAACAATACTGCACACTTGAAAGCTGTTAAGAGAGTAAATCTTAAAAGTTCTCATCACAAGAAGAAATGTCAGGTGATGGATGTTAACTAACCCTTACTCATTTATAATTTACACATATATCGAACCATCATGTTGTATATCTTAAACTAATACAATGTTATATTTCAGTTATATCTCAATAATACTGGGAGAAAAAGTTGATAAAGTTGGTAACTTGAGAAACTGGCCACAAAGTCACTTTCTGTAAATATAAGGCAGGCTGTCAGCAGGATGATGCTCGATGGTTTAGTGCAATCATGGCAGTCACTTGTAGGTAAAATCTAACTTTTACCTTTCCCCCCAGTGAGAAATGTATGGTAGGAATTTGTCTACTTGTCTGGAGCCACGGGCCTCTGTGAAGCTCCAATTCATTTACAACTTCAGAAAGTTATAAATGAGCTCTCAAGCAGTGGCTAGCCAGTTCTGTTTCACTTAATCTTTTCTTTGAAGTGTCACATCATCAGATGGGTCTCCCAGGAGGGCAGCAATAAATCTATCACTGAGGAAGACATCAAGTAGGATCAAAAACACATTCAAACTAAAAATTATTCAAATAAAACTAGGTTGATGAACAACAAAAAAGGAAGGAAGGGTAACAATTTTTTCACTTTACCATACCGAGGGTGAGAGGATTAATTAGCTTGTTTTTATACAGCGCTTTAAAGATAAATTGTGCTGTTAACTTGTCAAAACTCATTCTTATTGTGCTTATTTTCTGTGTCCTACATACATAGTTAATGGTTACCCTGGGAAAGTAACTCTTGTTTAATCTATCATCCTTTTCTTATTAGTAGATGGCGTACAACAGCCAAATTTTTCCCCTGAATATATTATTTTTTTAAATGCCTCCAAGATAGTTTCCTATCAACCAGGAAATAATACACAAATGAATCATTAATTTTTCATGTCACTAAGCAATGGGAACCACATAATATGGTAGGACCTATATGTTGGAGATCTTGCAAGGTAAAACAGGGGTTAATTTTCCTTTGCACGATTGTGATCATACTCAAACTGGTCATTGCCAAGGTAAGGTTTTTAATAAAGAAGAAACAATGTAGGTTTGATTCATTCAGCTATTTCTAAGCATTACTGACCAAAAAATATGCCTTATTTCTGGAAACATGGATTTCACAAATTAAGGGAAAACACTCTTTTTTTAACATATTTATTAGAGTATAATTGCTTTACAATGGTGTGTTAGTTTCTGCTTTATAACAAAGTGAATCAGTTATGCATATACATATGTCCCCATATCTCTTCCCTCTTGCATCTCCCTCCCTCC
>NC_041222.1:72992834-72993539 GCF_002837175.3 Physeter macrocephalus
TTACAATGGTGTGTTAGTTTCTGCTTTATAACAAAGTGAATCAGTTATGCATATACATATGTCCCCATATCTCTTCCCTCTTGCATCTCCCTCCCTCCTACCCACCCTATCCCACCCCTCTAGGTGGTCACAAAGCACCGAGCTGATTTAAGGGAAAACACTCTTGATGTCACCCAAAGTGGTAATTTTACACTAGCATGTTTCCTGTCCTACTAATCAATCTATTTGGTGGGAAAGAAGAGGAAGGAGTACCAATACCTCTTTTCACTGGATTTTTAACTCTTAAGTGAAATCACACAGACCCATGCTCTAACCAGAGTGCTCAGCTGTGCTGCATGGAGGACCCTGGCTGCTTTGCTTCTTGATCTCTATGTCCCTAGAACTCTTCAGGTAGCCTTAGCAGAGAAGCAACTTGGCCTCCCACGCAGGAGGAGCAGAGCCCTGCGCACACACAGCATCTGGCACTGGAAGGCAGAAGAGCAGAAAGCTAGCAGAGAAAATGGAAATCAAAAGAAAGCTGGAGTAGCTATACTCATATCAGATAAAATAGACTTTAAAATAAAGAATGTTACAAGAGACAAGGAAGGACACTACATAATGATCAAGGGATCAATCCAAGAAGAAGATATAACAATTATAAATATATATGCACCCAACATAGGAGCACCTCAATACATAAGGCAACTGCTAACAGCTATAAAAGAG
>NC_041222.1:72993663-72994701 GCF_002837175.3 Physeter macrocephalus
CCAAAATGAAAATAAATAAGGAAACAGAAGCTTTAAATGACACAATAGACCAGATAGATTTAATTGATATTTATAGGACATTCCATCCAAAAACAGCAGATTACACTTTCTTCTCAAGTGCACATGGAACATTCTCCAGGATAGATCGCATCCGGGGTCACAAATCAAGCATCAGTAAATTTAAGAAAATTGAAGTCACATCAAGCATCTTTTCTAACCACAACGATATGAGATTAGAACTGCATTACAGGGAAAAAAACGTAAAAAACACAAACACATGGAGGCTAAACAATACATTACTAAATAACCAAGAGATCACTGAAGAAGTCAAAGAGGAAATCAAAAAATACCTAGAGACAAATGACAATGAAAACACGATGATCCAAAACCTATGGGATGCAGCAAAAGCAGTTCTAAGAGGGAAGTTTATAGCTATACAAGTCTACCTCAAGAAACAAGAAAAATCTCAAGTAAACAATCTAACTTTACACCTAAAGGAACTAGAGAAGGAAGAACAAGCAAAACCAAAAGTTAGCAGAAGGAAAGAAATCATAAACATCAGAGAAGAAATAAATGAAATAGAAACAAAGAAAACAATAAGAAAGATCAATAAAACTAAACACTGGTTCTTTGGGAAGATAAACAAAATTGATAAACCATTAGCCTGACTCATCAAGAAAAAGAGGGAGCTTTTGAGAAAATTCAACACCCATTTATGATAAAAACTCTCCAGAAAGTGGGCATATAGGGAACCTACCTCAACATAATAAAGTCCATACACGACAAACCGACAGCAAACATCATTGTCAATGGTGAAAAACTGAAAGCATTTCCTCTAAGATCAGGAATGAGACAAGGATGTTTCACTCTCACCACTATTATTCAACATAGTTTTGGAAGTCCTAGCCACGGCAATCAGAGAAGAAAAAGAAATAAAACGAATACAAGTTGGAAAAGAAGAAGTAAAACTGTCACTGTTTGCAGATGACATGATACTATACATAGAGAATCCTAAAAATGCCACCAGAAAACTACTAG
>NC_041222.1:72995463-73047628 GCF_002837175.3 Physeter macrocephalus
CTAATGAAACTTCAAAGCTTTTGCACAGCAAAGGAAACCATAAAGAAGATGAAAAGGCAACCTTCAGAATGGGAGAAAATATTTGCAAACGAATCAATAGACAAAGGATTAATCTCCAAAATATAAATGTAAATCCAAACTACAATGATGTATCACTTCACACCAGTTAGAATGGGCATCATCAGAAAATGTACAAACAACAAATGCTGGAGAGGGTGTGGAGAAAAGGGAACCCTCTTGCAGTGTTGGTGGGAATTTAAATTGATACAGTCACTATGGTGAACAGTATGGAGGTTCCTTAAAGAACTAAAAGTAGAATTGCTATATGATCCAGCAATCCCACTACTGGGCATATACCAAGAGAAAACCATAATTCAAAAAGACACATGCACCCCAATGTTCACTGCAGCACTATTTACAATAGCCAGGTCATGGAAGCAACCTAAATGCCCATCAACAGACGAATGGATAAAGAAGATGTGGTACATATATAGAAGGGAATATTACTCAGCCATAAAAAGGAACGAAATTGAGTCATTTGTTGAGACATGTACGGATCTAGAGACTGTCATACAGAGTGGAGTAAGTCAGAAAGAGAAAAACAAATATCGTATATTAATGCATGTATGTGGAACCTAGAAGAGTGGTACAGATGAGCTGGTTTGCAGGGCAGAAGTTGAGACACAGATGTAGAAAACAGACATATGGATACCAAGGGGGAAAAACTGTGGTGGGGTGGGGATGGTGGTGTGCTGAATTGGGTGATTGGGATTGACATCTATACACTGATGTGTATAAAATTGATGTCTAATAAGAACCTGCAGTATAAAAAAACAAACAAAACAACTAACACTAAACTTTCTTGGGTTATTTGTATGGAAATATGTTAATAAATGTTTCAGACATTACATGAAATTTTTAAAAATCTTATATGTTCTGGTATAATGTTATAAGTCATAATTCTAGTGATTACTTTAAAATGTATATCTCAGAAATAACTAAATTTCCTTGTCAACTGCATTATTATGAACTTTCATCAAATCTTTAACTGTGGTCATTTTTAAGTCTTTTGTCATTTACAGACAGTTCTGGGTGTACTCTGATGCTTTTGCAAATATGTTCTTATAAAAGGGTTTCATCTTCAAGGAATTCATGGAAAAGACTCTGACAAGTACAGGTTTCTGGTAACTGACTATACCGCTGAACTGAATGAATAAGCATTTTCAGAACTCTGACGGAAAACTGATGAACTCATAAAAGTGGTAACAAAAGATCAAGATGAAAAAATAATTAATTACATGGGACTAAGTGAACTGATGAGGATGATTATAATTTTTGTGAATTTCTGTTTGAATAAAAAACAAAACAACAAACAAACAAAACAGATAACCAACAAGGACCTACTCTATAGCACAGGGAATGCTGCTCAATATTCTTTAATAACCTAAATGGGAAAGAGAATTTGAAAAAGAATAAATACATGTCTATGTATAACTGAATCACTTTGCTGTACACCTGAAACTAACACAACATTGTTAATCAACTATGTTCCAATATAAAATAAAATTAAAAAAAAAAAAAAAGCTAGCTGAGAGTCCCTGGCAAGTTAGGCCAGCAGAAAAACAGCAGGAAGTGAGCAAAGGGGGGATTATTATGAGAAATACCGTGTACACAGTTACCCTTCTTAGGCCACAGGACTACAGTGTGTCTTACCAGTGAACACATGAACAGAGAAGTGGCAAAGTCTTAATAAGTTTTTCAAGTGTTACCAGGAAATCTCTGTGTCTCTAATACACGAAATCTAAGTCCAAATAGTTCAGCACCACTGACGCAAGGAACATAGTTAACTCAAAAACACTAGATAATTTCCTTCCCCGCTGAAGCCTTAATGACCTGGCAAGCTCTGCCTTCATGGGTAGAAAGGCCCTCACTGGGAGGCCAGGCTCCAAACATGGAACTGAAGAGAGCTATGCTTTGCACCTATTACGGTTAACTCTGTTGACTCAACCAAACCAGAAAATCTGACCCAACTTTTCCCTGGAAAATTTCTCACAGCCACAGGTGGCAGAATTGAGGTTATTATCACTGCTTTCCGCACCCAGGGACTTGCCCTGGGTGACCTCTGCCTTGAGCTCATCCTTGGAGAAACAGGCCTCTTTGGGTAGGTTGAAGAGCCAATTATGGGGACTTCCCTGGTGGACCAGTGGTAAAGACTCATGATCCCAATGTAGGGGGCCCGGGTTCAATCCCTGGTCAGGGAACTAGATACCACATGCGGCAACTAAAAGATCCCACATGTCGCAACTAAAAAAAAGAAAAGCTAATTCTGTGCCCTTGAAAGTCAAGTGCCCTCAAAGAGTTGTAGTGTTTATAGGGTAAGCCCATAGCTCGCAGACCAAGATGAATTAGTACCTTGGCTTAGGAGCTGTGAGACCTCCAACAAGTTAATCAAGATTTCTGAAGCTCTGTTTACTTCCCTTGCAAATTGAAGAAATAGTATTTTAATGATTAAATGCTAACAATTACCATGTTTTTCATCCTAAAATGCAATCAATTATATCTTAATGTAGAAACAGTGAATTTAATGTAAATGAAAAAAATGCTAACTTTTAACAGTATACATTTATTCATACAATTATACATCTCTCTATCCTTCAGTATCATAACCAAAATTTAAGTGATGTCTTCTTTCATTGATAATCTAAAGATGTTTCTAACTCATTTGTAGCCATTTTCAGTTACGTGGGGTTTTTTTGTTTGTTTGTCCTTCTTTTTTTTTTTTTTTTTTGGCCGTGCCACATGGCTTGTGGGATCAGTTCCCCTGGCAGTGGAAGCATGAACTCCTAACCACTGGACCCCTAGGGAATACCCTCTTTTTTTTTTTTAAACCTGTCCTCATGGACTTCCCTAGTGGCGCAGTGGTTAAGAATCCACCTGCCAATGCAGGCAACGTGGTTTCGAGCCCTGATCCGGGAAGATCCCACATGCCACGGAGCAACTAAGCCCCTGCGCCACAACTGCTGAGCCTGCACTCTAGAGCCCACGTGCCTAGAGCCCTTGCTCCACAACAAGAGAAAACACCACAATGAGAAGCCTGCACATCACAATGAAGAGTAGCCTCCGCTCATCACAACTAGAGAAAGCCCACGTGCAGCAACGAAGACCCAACGCAGCCATAAATAAATAAATAAATAAATTTATTTTTTTTTAAACCTGTCCTCATGAGCTTAACTTTATTGTCCATTTCAGGTCTGACAACAAAATTCCTAAGCATTCAGGGCTGCTCCAACAGGTTATGCACCAACAGCACCAAAAATGTCATTCACATAGTCCATGAGGGCATGTCTAAAAATACCACATTTCCTTAAATGAATCAAATATTGCTGCAAACAGACCTACTTTTCATGAAAACTACCAGAACCTGGTATAGATAGATGTTTGGCCCCTGCGGGATCAAGGTCTATATGATGCATAACTTGATTAAACCAACCTTTCTTCATGTTGAAGATTTTGGTTTATTCAAGAATATAGGGCTGGCTGATATTTTAATGAAACAATTGTTTGTAATCATAAATATAATTATCTTACACTGCTGAAAGAGACAACAAGGAAGACGCATGGACTTTACTATGCTTTTAGACACATGCTTGTTCTGTTTGATGTTCTACTGTTTAGTGGCCAACAAATAGTTCAAAGCAATTTTAAAATCCCATCTTGGGGCTTCCCTGGTGGCGCAGTGGTTGAGAGTCCGCCTGCCGATGCAGGGGACACCATAAATAAATAAATAAATAAATTTATTTTTTTTTAAACCTGTCCTCATGAGCTTAACTTTATTGTCCATTTCAGGTCTGACAACAAAATTCCTAAGCATTCAGGGCTGCTCCAACAGGTTATGCACCAACAGCACCAAAAATGTCATTCACATAGTCCATGAGGGCATGTCTAAAAATACCACATTTCCTTAAATGAATCAAATATTGCTGCAAACAGACCTACTTTTCATGAAAACTACCAGAACCTGGTATAGATAGATGTTTGGCCCCTGCGGGATCAAGGTCTATATGATGCATAACTTGATTAAACCAACCTTTCTTCATGTTGAAGATTTTGGTTTATTCAAGAATATAGGGCTGGCTGATATTTTAATGAAACAATTGTTTGTAATCATAAATATAATTATCTTACACTGCTGAAAGAGACAACAAGGAAGACGCATGGACTTTACTATGCTTTTAGACACATGCTTGTTCTGTTTGATGTTCTACTGTTTAGTGGCCAACAAATAGTTCAAAGCAATTTTAAAATCCCATCTTGGGGCTTCCCTGGTGGCGCAGTGGTTGAGAGTCCGCCTGCCGATGCAGGGGACACGGGTTCGTGCCCCAGTCTGGGAGGATCCCACATGCCGCGGTGCGGCTGGGCCTATGAGCCATGGCCGCTGAGCCTGCGCATCCGGAGCCTGTGCTCAGCAACGGGAGAGGCCCGCGTACCACAAAAAAAAAAAATAAAAACAAAAAAAAAATAAAATAAAATCCCATCTTGGCTTTCTAAATTATACATACCATTATTCAAAGTTCAATGGGCCTGGAAGAAATATTTTCTACAAAGTAAGATTAGATTACTATTCTTACAAAGCTATTTTTTTAATATAACACATTTAACTAATCAGGAAAAATTATATACTCATTGCAAACAATTTTGGAGGGAATAGTGAACATATTAAAAAAAAAAAGCATTAAAATCACACATACTATTTCCACCCAGAGATAAATTCTCTAAACATTTCATTGTATTTGTTCTCAACGTTCTTCAAATAATACATGTGTGTATATGTGATTTTTTTTACAAATTCAAAATTATCCAATTATATACATAGTTTTCATTTTACTAATACCATTAATATTTTATTAAATATCTTCAAAAATATCACATTTAATAATTGCATGTTATCCTATATCAGATGTTTTGGTTGCTTTTAATTTTTAACTATTATAAATAATGTGATGAATGTCTTGTGTCAAAGATCCACAAATCTTTGATCAAATATCTGAAGATTTTCATGGGCTAAATCCCTACAATTTTTGAGTAACCTGTTAAGGACTTTGTCACACACTGTCAGTTTCCCTCCATAAAGTTCATGCCTATATACACTCCCACCAGAAGAATATAAGAGCATTCATTTTCTCACATTCTTGCCAACACTGGATTTATAAAAATATTTCTATCAATAAATTTCATATCTTGAAGAGATATCTGTACTCCCATGTTTATTGCAACATTATTCACAACAGCCAAGATACGGAAATAACCTAAATGTCCTTCAGTGGATGAATGAATAAAGAAAATGTGATAAATATATATCACATATACACACACAGAGAAACACAGAAATATTATTCAACAATTAAATATATATATATATATCCATCCATCCAAAAGCAGCAGAATACACATTCTTTTCAAGTGCACCTGCAATATTCTTCAGGATAGATCACATGCTAGGACATAAAAAAAGCCCCAGTAACTTTAAGTAAATTGAAATCATATCAAGCATCTTTTTTGACCACAACACTATGAGACTAGAAATCAACTACAAGAACAAAACTGCAAAAAAACCCACAAACACATGAAGGCTAAACAATATGCTATTAAACAACCAATGGATCACTAAAGAAATCAAAGAAGAAATCAAAAAAATACCTGCAGACAAATGAAAACAAAAACACTACGATCCAAAATCTATGGTATTCAGCAAAAGCATTTTTAAGAGGGAAGTTTATCAATACAAGCTTACCTCAGGAAACAAGAAAAATCTCAAATAAACAACCTAATTTCACACCTAAAGGAACTAGAAAAAGAACAACAACCAAAAAAAAAACCACCAAAGTTAGTAGAAGAAAAGAAATCATAAAGATCAGAGCAGAAATAAATGAAATCGAGACTAAATAGAAAAAAAAGAGAGAAAAGATCAATGAAACTAAGAGTTGGTTCTTTGAAAAGATAAACAAAATTGATCAGCCCTTAGGCAGACTCATCAAGAAAAAAAAAGAGGGCCCAAATCAATAAAATCAGAAATGAATAAGGAGAAGTTGCAACCGACACCACAGAAATACAAAGGATCTTAAGAGACTACTATGAACAACTATATGTCAATAAAATGGACAATCTAGAAGAAATGGTCCAATTTCTATAAATGTGCAATCTCCCAAGACTAAACCAGGAAGAAATAGAAAATATTAACAGACCAATTACCAGTAATAAAATTGAATCAGTAACCAAAAATCTCCCAACAAACAAAAGTCCAGGACCAGATGGCTTCACAGGTGAATTTTACCAAACATTCTTTAGAGGAGAGTTAACACCTATCCTCTGAAACTACTCCAAAACTTGCAGAGGAAGAAATGCTTCAAACCCATTCTAAAAGGCCATTATCACCCTGATACCAAAACCAGACAAAGATTCACACATAAAAAAAAAGAAAATTACAAATCAAATCACTGATGAACATAAATGCAAAAATCCAAAACAAAATATTAGCAAACCAAACCCAACAATACATTAAAAGGATCACACACCATAATCAAGTGGGATTTATCCCAGGGATGTAAGAATGGTTCAATAACCACAAATCAATCAATATGATACACCACATTAACAAATTGAAGAATAAAAACCATATAGTCATCTCAATGGATGCAGAAAAGCCTTTTGACAAAATTCAACATTCTTTTTTTTTTTTTTTTTTTTTTTTTGCGGTACGCGGGCTTCTCACTGTTGTGGCTTCTCCCCTTGCGGAGCACAGGCTCTGGACGCGCAGGCTCGGCCATGGCTCACGGGCCCAGCCGCTCCGTGGCATGTGGGATCTTCCTGAACCGGGGCACGAACCCATGTCCCCTGCATCGGCAGGCGGACTCGCAACCACTGTGCCACCAGGGAAGCCCTCAACATTCTTTTATGATAAAAAAATAAACTCTCAACAAAGTACGTACAGAAAGAACACACCTCAAAATGATAAAGGCCATATATGATAAGCCCACAACTAACATCATAATCATTGGTGAAAAGCTGGAAGCATTCCCTCTAAAATCAGGCATAAGACAAGAATGCTCACCTCACCACTTTTATTCAACATAGTATTGGAAATCCTAGCCCCAGCAATCAAACAAGAAAAAGAAATAAAAGAAATCTAGATTGGAAAGGAAGAAGTAAAACTATCACTATTTGCAGATGACATCATACAATACATAGAAAAATCTTAGAGACTCCACCAAAAAACTACTAGAGCTCACCAACGAATTCAGTAAAGTTGCAGGATACAAAATTAATATACAGAAATCTGTTGCATTTCTAAACACTGAAAACAAAATATCAGAAAGAGAAATTAAGGAAACAAACCCATTTAACACCATGTCAAAAAAAAAAATACCTGGGAATAAATTTAAGAAGGTAAAAGACCTGTACTCGGAAAACTAGAAGACACTGATGAAAGAGATTAAAGATGACACAAACAGATGGAAAGATATACTATGTTCATGGATTGGAAGAATTAATGTTGTTAAAATGACCATACCACCCAAGGCAATCTACAGATCCAATGTAACCCCTATCAAAATACCCATGACATTTTTCACAGAACTAGAACAAATAATTTTAAAATTTGTATGGAAACACAATACACCCTGAATAGTCAAAACAATCTTAAGAAAGAAGAAAGGAGGTGGAAGAATCATGCTCCCTGACTATGCTACAAAGCTACACTAATCAAAACAGTATGGTACTGGCACAAAACCAGACACATATATCAATGGAACAGAATAGAGAGCTCAGAAATAAACCCACTCACTCATCATCAATTAATCTAAGACAAAGGATTGCAAGAATATACAATGGAGAAGACAAAGTCTCTTCAATCAGTGGTGCTGGGAAAACTGGACAGCTACATGTAAAAGAATGAAATTAGAATACCCAGCCGCTCCGTGGCATGTGGGATCTTCCTGAACCGGGGCACGAACCCATGTCCCCTGCATCGGCAGGCGGACTCGCAACCACTGTGCCACCAGGGAAGCCCTCAACATTCTTTTATGATAAAAAAATAAACTCTCAACAAAGTACGTACAGAAAGAACACACCTCAAAATGATAAAGGCCATATATGATAAGCCCACAACTAACATCATAATCATTGGTGAAAAGCTGGAAGCATTCCCTCTAAAATCAGGCATAAGACAAGAATGCTCACCTCACCACTTTTATTCAACATAGTATTGGAAATCCTAGCCCCAGCAATCAAACAAGAAAAAGAAATAAAAGAAATCTAGATTGGAAAGGAAGAAGTAAAACTATCACTATTTGCAGATGACATCATACAATACATAGAAAAATCTTAGAGACTCCACCAAAAAACTACTAGAGCTCACCAACGAATTCAGTAAAGTTGCAGGATACAAAATTAATATACAGAAATCTGTTGCATTTCTAAACACTGAAAACAAAATATCAGAAAGAGAAATTAAGGAAACAAACCCATTTAACACCATGTCAAAAAAAAAAATACCTGGGAATAAATTTAAGAAGGTAAAAGACCTGTACTCGGAAAACTAGAAGACACTGATGAAAGAGATTAAAGATGACACAAACAGATGGAAAGATATACTATGTTCATGGATTGGAAGAATTAATGTTGTTAAAATGACCATACCACCCAAGGCAATCTACAGATCCAATGTAACCCCTATCAAAATACCCATGACATTTTTCACAGAACTAGAACAAATAATTTTAAAATTTGTATGGAAACACAATACACCCTGAATAGTCAAAACAATCTTAAGAAAGAAGAAAGGAGGTGGAAGAATCATGCTCCCTGACTATGCTACAAAGCTACACTAATCAAAACAGTATGGTACTGGCACAAAACCAGACACATATATCAATGGAACAGAATAGAGAGCTCAGAAATAAACCCACTCACTCATCATCAATTAATCTAAGACAAAGGATTGCAAGAATATACAATGGAGAAGACAAAGTCTCTTCAATCAGTGGTGCTGGGAAAACTGGACAGCTACATGTAAAAGAATGAAATTAGAATAATTTCTCACACAATATACAAAAATAAACTCGAAATGGATTAAGGAACAGAAACCATAAAACTCCTGTATGAAAACATAGGCAGCATACTCTTTGGCATAAATCACAGCAATATTTTTTTGGATCTATCTCCTAAGGCAAAAGAAACAAAAGGAAAATAAACAAATGGGACTTTCTGCACAGCAAAGGAAACCATCAACAAAACAAAAAGACAGCCTACTGAATGGGAGAAAATATTTGCAAATGATATGACTTATAAGGGGTTAACATCCAATATATATAAACAGCTCATTACAACTCAATGTCAACAACCTGATTAAAAACTAGGTAGAAGACCTGAATAGACATTTTCCAAAGAAGACATACAGATGGCCAATGGGCACAGGAAAAGATGCTCAACATTGCTAGTCATCATAGAAATGCAAATCAAAACCACAATGAGCTATCACCTCAAACCTGTCAGAATGGCTATCATCAAAAAGACCACAAACAGGGACTTCCCTGGTAGCACAGTGGTTAAGAATCCACCTGCCAGTGCAGGGGACATGGGTTTGGTCCCTTGTCAGGGAAGATCCCACATGCTGCAGAGCAACAAAGCCTGTGTGTTACAACTACTGAGCCTGTGCTCTAGAGCCCGTGAGCCAGAACTACTGAGCCCACGCACTGCAACTACTGAACCCTGCACACCCGAGGGCCCTCATGTGCAACTACTAAGGGTGCATGCTGCAACTACTGAAGCCCTCGTGCCTAGAGTCCATGCTCCGCAACAAGAGAGGCCACCGCAATGAGAAGTCCACGCACCACGACAAAAAGTAGCTCCCACTCTCCGCAACTAGAGAAAGCTCACACGTAGAAATGAAGACCCAATGCAGCCAAAAATATATATGCATATAAATAAATAAAAAGAAACTTAAAAAAAAAAAGACCACAAACAACAAATGTTGGTGAGGATGTGGAGAAAACAGAACCCTGGTACACTTTTGGTAGGAAAAAAATTGGTGCAGCCACTTTGGAAAACAGTATGGAGGGTCCTCAGAAAACTAAAACTAGAACTACGATATAATCGAGCAATTCCACTCCTGGGCAAATATTGGAAGAAAACAAAAGCACTAATTTGAAAAGATACATGCACCCCAGTGTCCCTAGCAGCATTATTTACCATAGCCAAGACATGGAAGCAACCTAAGTGTCCATCGACAGATGAATGGATAAAGAAGATGTGGTACACATATACAATGGAATATTACTCAGCCATAAAAAGAATGAAATAATGTCACTTGCAGCAACATGGATGGACCTGGAGGATATTATGCTTAGTGAAATAAGTGAAACAGAGAAAGACAAATACTAAATATTATCACTTATATGTAGAATCTAAAAAACAAAACAAACTAGTGAATATAACAAAAAATTATATAAATATATATATATATATATACACATATACATACACACACAATGGAATATTATTCAACCACAGAAAAAAAGGAAATTCTGCCACTTTCAACAATGTGGATGAAACTGAAGGGCATTCTGCTAAGTAATGTAAGCCAGAGAGAAAGACAAATAATGTACAGTATCACTTCTGTGTGGAACCTAAAAGAAAATAAAAGTTAATTTCATAGAAACGGGGAATAGAATGGTGATTGCCAGTGGCTGAGGGGAGAGAGAAATGGGGAGATATAGGTCAAGAAGTACAAACTTTGGTGACTGCAGTTAATAATACAAAATCATATACTTGAAAGTTGCTTGAGTAGATCTTCAGTGTTCTCACAACACACACAAAAAAAGTTAACTATGTGAGGTGATGGATGTATTAATTACCTTGATCTTGGTAATCATTCCACAAAGTATTGCACATATGTGTGTGTAAAATCATTATATTGTACACTTTAAATATATTATATTTTGTCAATTATTCCTCAATAAAGTTAGAAAAAAATACTTCTATTATTCAGCTGATATTTATTATATACCTCCTTTGGGCCAGATCCTGGCTATGGCTTCAAGAAATGAGGACTTGGGGCTTCCCTGGTGGCGCAGTGGTTGAGAGTCCGTCTGCCGGTGCAGGGGACACGGGTTCATGCCCCAGTCCAGGAAGATCCCACATGCCGCGGAGCGGCTGGGCCTGTGAGCCATGGCCACTGAGCCTGCGCATCCGGAGCCTGTGCTCTGCAGCGGGAGAGGCCGCAACAGTGAGAGGCCCGCGTACCACAAAAAAAAAAAAAGAAATGAGGACTAGTGGAAGAAACAAAATCACAAATGAGTGAAAGAACTGATAAACAAAATAGCTAATAAATATAATGTATTATGTTAAAATAAGTAAGTAAAATGAGCTCTGGCTAAGAAAAGGTGAGGGAACAGCGTGAGGAGGAAAAAACCCAGAGCTACAGCAAGTAGTTGCATAGCTCACATGGGAAGACCTTCTTCCTTAAAAATACCTTCTAGATATTATATGTATCATCTCTAGTACATGATATTTTAAATGTTGTCATACAGATAGACTAGGAATACTGCTGCTGAAAGCTGGCCAACCATTGAGTAGAAGCCAAACAGAACTTTAATCAACACTTTGTGCCAGTCAAGGAAAAGAACCTTGGGACTCCCTTGTGGTTCAGTGGTAAAGAATCCGCCTTCCAACGCAGGGGATGCAGTTTCGATCCCTGGTCGGGGAACTACGTTCCCATATGCCACCGGGCAGCTAAGCCCGCGTGCCTCAACTAGAGAGCCCGCGTGCTGCAAAGTACAGAGCCCACGTGCTCTGGAGCCCGCACACCACAACTACAGAGCCCATTGCCCTGGAGCCTGTGTGCCACAACTAGAGAGAGAAAAAACCCACACACCACAACTAGAGAGAAGCCTAAGCCCCACAACTAGAGAGAAACCCAAGCACCGTGACAAAGAGACCGCAAGCCGCAACTAAGACCCCAGGCAGCCAAAAAATAAAAATAAATAATTTCTTTTTTTAAAAAAAGGAAAAGAATCTTAACAACCCTGGGCTGGATCCAAAACTTGTGATGAGTGCGTGGATTCAAATATGACCCAGTGAAGGACTTTCTGCTTTTCAGAAGCAACCTTTAAACAGAGTTAGGAGGACTTGCTGAACATTTTTCAGTAAATGGTACTACCATTTTAGTAGGCCTTCTAAAACCAGGAAAAACAAACTTAACTTGGAAATAATGTAGGCATATTAATATCCAAAATTTCAATGCACCTCAGGAATTTAACTACAATATTTTAGTGTAAATTAAGGAAAGGCGTGAAGCTATAATCAGCAAGCCTCTCAGTATAGAGTAGTAAATGTAGCCAAAAACGTTCAAAGAAAACAAAGCGAAACTAAATTGAATAAAAAGGAATTTAAAACACTGCCAAAATGCAAAATTAAGCTTTCTTGTTCTCACATTTGCAGTTAATTTACCCCATTATAATCCTTTGACCTGCTTTTACCATCAATTTTACTGTCAGGATTTTAGCTGTTCTGTTAATATGCCCTCATTTGTAGATATATGAACCTCAGGGTATAAATGACCTTCTGAGCAAAGAAAAAGAACCCATTGAACCCAAAGCAATGCATGCCTGGCACCCTCTGCAATCCCTCCCAGCATCTGGAAGTACTTGTGTGTGAATAATCCTTCCCTGGGCCATTGACCAAGCAACAAATCGCAAAATGTAGATGTTAAGGGATATTTAACAAGGCTCTATGATGATATGTCTTTGCTTTAAGTTTCAACACTGTGTGACTTTGGCAAATCACTTAACTTTTTTTTAAGCCTATAAAATGTGTATTAACAAAATAATAATTAATCTTAAGAGTTGTGAAAATTAAATGAAATAATGCATGTTAAAAAAATCTTAACATATAGTACAATATTATTTGTGTTAGTACAGAATAATCACTGTTATTGCTGTTATGGTTATTTACATATTATGCTTACAAAACAACTTCTAGTCTTCTTATATGTCACAGCAACTTTGTGTTGAAATATCCAGGGAAATACAATCATTCAGACCTTGCTTTGCCCAAATCTGAACCTCAAAAAATATAATTCTCTCTTCACATGCAGTTAGTTTCCAATAGTATATGATATTCAAAGCCTACCTAATATTTCTTATTCCTGTTCTTAAGAGTATTAACCTCATTAACGTTCACAAAATGCAAGTGAAAACATACTTTTATAGCCTGTAGAAATATATTTTTTATATAGTGTAAATGTATTACATGAATATATTAAAATGTGTTCTTCAGGAATAATTTTTTGCTCTGATGAATTAAGAAGAAAAAAAAAAAACAGAAGGAAAAAAGTTGTGTCAAAACCACAGATACCAGACCATCTCTGAGGGGCAATTTAACTATCTGCTCAGACCCATATTGACACTGCCTTCCCTCCAGGACAGTAGGACAGGTTTTTCTGGAAGGATGAGGATATTTGGCTACAGATTCTGTCTCGGGTGATGGCTATAGTGGTAGCAGGTAGACTATATTGATAGCAGGGCAAGTAATAGAGAACTCTGTTTTACTCATAAAGATGATGACACCCTGCCTGGTTCTTCCCTGCAGCTTTCTACATAATGTGGAATGTGGCAGAATGTCTGTGGTGGCAGAATGTCTGTGTTTCCAGACCACTAAAATAAGTGAGGGAATGAGGGATCTTGCAGATAGCCTCAAATTGTTAAATCAAAGCTTACAGAAGGCCTTATAAGAACCTTATGTTAAAGAAGGCATAAGCATCTCAGTTACAATAAGAAGAGGTAATATTCCAAAGCAAACCAAATAATGAAATTTGTCTCAGTAGTGTTTTTGAGGAACGGTCAAAACACAATATGTGTTTGGGAAATAATTAAAATTCCTGAACCAAGGTTCTATGTACTTCATTCTTCACTGTGTTTTTCCATCTAGATTCTCAACCCAGAGAGATGGGGAAGACCAAAAAGACAGAGAAAGTGCAACTGTTTAATTGCAGGATCCTGTGCTCACTGGAAGTTTGAAAGCCTGAGTCATTATTGGAAGTATAATCTGCATCTTCTTTACAGCAGCAGTTCCACCTTGGCCAGCTTTCTTTCTAAGTCTGTCTTGGCAAATGAATTTAACCCAAAGAAATGCATTTTGCTTACTATTCTATTGGAGAAATGGATTGTTGGTGTGCTTTGGCATTCTGGAATAGTAACTCTCATTATTTCCTCTGTTGTTATCCACCAACTTTGACATCTTCCTGTCAGTAGCATTATACAAGTAATTCATCAAAGCTTCAGTTCCAACATAAACTCCTCAAACACACCTCGCTTGTGAAGTATCCTCGCTGGCTTTCTTCTGTTATATCCCTTCGAGTTAACTTCCAGCTAACAGACCAAGATTTTTTTTTCTTTTCTGAAACCATTAATCTTCACTGAAAAGCTGTTCAAATGTCTTCCAACAGTTACAGAGGCAGAGCCTCCTGCTGGCACTAGTAACTCTCATAAATATTATTGGGATTGTGCATGTACATCAGGGAGAGATTTTTAACCCCAGAGAACATGAAAGGAACACCAACAGTCTCATTCTTATTGAGTTTGAGTTGTGCAACTGAGCACAGGAGAGAATGTGGGCAGGAAATTAGTTAGCAATTGAAAGGGCAAACGGGTGTTCCACATAGACTCTTCTTCTAGGGAACAGTGACAACATCACACTTTATTGTGTATCATTCTTCCTTATCATTACATCTTATCTCCTCCAGTAAATGATAAACTCCCTGCAAGAAGGATCTTTGTATTATTCATGAAGTATTTGGCAGATAGGCATTCAGAAGATGTTTGTTGAATAAACGAATGGATGAGTGGATAAATGGGTGGGTAGATGGGTGAATAGCTTGTGAAATAAAGCTTATATTATTCACATGTCAAAAAAAGGAAGAACATACTCCCTAATATCAAGATGAGCAAAATATTCCAAGTCTTTTTTGAAAGAACTATCACATTATTTTTGTGTATGTTTATGCTTCAAAGCCACCCACATGATTTTTGCAGCTGACTGTTTCAAAAACTAAAAACACCACTGCATTTTGAAAAAATCTTGATGTTAGTTGTCTGGCCATGTGTTGTAGCCTTAGGAGCATTTTCTAAAGACATATTGCCTGTAGAAATTAGTGAGGGAAGATTATGACAGAAAAAAAGAAACATTCTTAACAATTAGGTCAAAAAGAACCTATAATATACTCCTTTAAAAATTATACTTGAATTAATGTTCAGAACATTTGTTTAAGTGCTAGAGGAGGGATAAAGCTCTTGTGATGATGAGATTATGAATTTAGAGCTATGGAATTAGGTTTACCACATTTAAGTGTTCTAGTGAGAATTTATTGATTCAGCAAATATTCTTCATGGTAATAAGCCTCCCCCTTTTGATATGGATTCACTTTATTTTTTTTTAATTGAATGAAAGAGTCTTTAAATTCTATAGTGCTTTACAGTTTTCAAAAGTTTCACACACATGATTTCATATAATCACATAATAACCATTTTTTTAATCTCCTCCCCCTATATTGCCCTCCCCCTTCCCTCTCCTCACTGGTAACCACTAGTTTGTTCTCTCTGTCTGTTGAGTCTGCTCCTTTTTGTTATATTCACTAGTTTGTTGTATTTTTTAGATTCCACATATAAGTGATATACAGTATATGTCTGTCTGACTTATTTCACTTAGCATAATGCCCTCCAAGTCCATCCATGTTACTGCAAATGGCAAAACTTCATTCTTTTTATGGCTGAGTAGTACTCCATTGAGAATACACATTCCACATTTTCTCTATCCATTCATCTATTGATGAACACTTAGGTTGTTTCCATACATTGACAATTGTAAATAGCTCTGCTGTGAACATTGGAGTGAACATATCATTTCAAATTAGTGTTTTTGTTTTTTCAGATATATACCCAGGAGTGCAACTGCTCTCAGCCCAGAATTCTTTATCCAGCAAAAATATCTTTCAAAAATGAAGGAAAAACAGGGACTTCCCTGGTGGCACAGTGGTTAAGAATCCGCCTGCCAATGCAGGGGACACAGGTTCGAGCCCTGGTCCTGGAAGATCCCACACTCCGTGGAGTAACTCAGCCTGTGTGCCACAACTACTGAGTCTGCACTCTGGAGCCCGCAAGCCACAACTACTGAAGCCCACACGCTCTAGGGCCCATGTGCCGCAACTGCTGAGCCCGTGTACTGCAACTACTGAAGCCCACACGCCGTGAGCCCACGCTCTGCAACAAGAGAAGCAATGAGAAGCCTGCACACCACAGCAAAGAGTAGCCCCCGCTCACCACAACTAGAGAAAGCCCACATGCTGCAACAAAGACCCAATGCAGCCAAAAATTAAATTAAATTTAAAAAAAAGAAGGAAAAACAAATACCTTCAGACAAAAACTAAGGAAATTTATTGCCAATATACCTACTCTACAAAAAATGTTAAATTTCTTCAGGCAGAAATAATATATCAGACTGAAAATTGGATCTACTAGAAAGAAACAAGAATAAATTAAATGGAATAAATGAAGATAAAATTAAATTAACATTTTCTTATTTTGAATTATTCTAAAACAAAAGTAATAGTAATGCATTCTATGTTTATAGCATATGAAAAAGTAAAAAGTATGACAGTAGCACAAAGGATGGGAAGGAGGAATTAAGAATATACAGTTGAAGGTCCGTACAGTACATATGAAGTAGTATAATATCATTTGAAGATTTATTACTTAAATATGCATATGATAAGCCTTAGTTTAACAACTAAAACAAATTTTTAAAGAGGTATAAATAATAAGTTAATAGAGGAGATAAAACAGAAACACTAAAAATGCTCTAGGCAGAAAAGGGGGAGGGGAGCAAAGAACAGAGAGAAGAAATGGAAAATATCTAGGAAAAAAAGTAAGTTTTAATCCAATCATAGAAATAATCACATTAAATGTGAATTTAATTTTCAAAACAATTTCAAATTGGATTTTAAAAAGCAAGATTCAAATATGTGCTATCAACAACAAATCTACTTCAAGTTCAAAGACATATATAGATAAAAAAGAAAAGGATGAAGAAAGATATACCATGCAAACATTATACAAATGAAAGCTGGAGTAAGTATATTAATATTAGACGAAGTAAGCTTCAGAAAGAAAAGTAATACTGGGGATAAAAAGGGACACTACATAATGATAAGAAAGTCAATCCTCCAATAAAGTATGCATCTAACAACAGAGCTTCAAATATATGAGCCAAAAACTGATGGAACTGAAAGAAATTAACAAATCCACAATTACAGTTGAAAACTTCAATACTCCCCTCAGTAACTGATAAAACAAGTAAACATAAAATCATTAAGTATTATAGAACTAAACAACACTATCAACCAACTAAACCTGAATAACGTATAGAACACTCCACCTAACAGCAAAATTTATTTTCAAGTGCACATGGAACCATCACCAAAATAGATTATACTCTGAGCCATGAAATGAACTTCAACACATTTAGAATAAAAATCATATTATAATATAAATATGATATAAATAAAATTTAATATAAAGTCTTATTATTACCAAATGAGAGTGGAAATTTAGGCTCCCTACTCAGTCTTTGCTGACTGGGGTAGCAGAGCACCTGTGTTTTTCTATGATGTTTGCTTGGAATAGGTGGTTATTGTCAAAGTTTTCTGTCTTGCTAAATTGCTTTTTTCCCACCTGGAGAGAACAGGCTTTTCTGTGGGCTTTTAATCTGTGGTCATTGATCTTTCCTGGGTGCAGCCTTCTCCAACACCCACACTGGAATGTATGGGAGGCAAAAAGGAATGTCAGGGAACTCATCACTGTCTCGTTCCTTGAATCCAAGATCCCTAAATAGTGTGCCTTTTCCACTTCACCTTTCAGAGTCTTTTTCTTATTTTTTAAGATAATATTATAAAATTATGTTATATTACATTATATCATATCATATCATATTATATTATGTTATGTTATATGAATGGAGATTAAAGAGACCAAAATGGAGGTAAATTTTCTATACTTCACTTGAACTACAAAAATGTTGACACCAGTAGACTGTGATAATTTATGTATGCATAACAGCAATCACTAAAAGAATCTATACAAAAAGATGCACTCAAAAACACTATACCTGAATCAAAATGGAATCAAAGTCAAAAATTCTAAAATTTGTTCAAGTAACTCACAAAAAAGCAGGGAAAAGAACATAGAGAAATGAAAAACAGAAAACAAATTATTAAATGACAATTTTAAGCACAAACATATCAAAAATTACATTAAATGTAAATAGTCTAAATATATAATTAAAAGACAAAGATTGACAGAATAGATAAAAACAAAAATGACTAAACTCCTGTGCTGTCTTAAAAAAACTCACTTTAATTATAACTCATTGAACATAAAATGATGGAAAAAGATATATCAAGCATTAATCAAAAGAAAGCAATAGTGCTTATATTAATATCAGAAAAAAGTAGGCTTTCAAACAAAGAAAATTACCAGGGACAAAGAGAAACATTACATAATGGTAAAAGGGTCAATCCAGCAAAGAGATACAGCAATTCTAAACATGTATGCACTAAAAAACAGAGCTGCAAAATAAGTGAAACAAGAACTGATAGAACTAAAAGGAGAAACGGACAAATCCACAATTACAAGTGGAGACTTTTAGCACTCTTCTCTCAACAATTGATAGAACTACTAAACACAATCAATAAGGACATTGAGGAACGTAACAGCACCATCAACTAACAGGATCTAATTGACATTTATAAAACACTCCACACATCTACAGCAGAATACATGTTTTTTCAAGTAAACAAAGATACAGACAGGACTTCACTGGTGGTCCAGTGGTTAAGACTCCTCACTCCCAATGCAGGGGACCCGGGTTCAATCTCTGGTCAGGGAACTAGATCCCGCATGCCACAACAAAGAGCCTGCATGCCTCAACAAAGATACTGTATGTCACAACTAAGACCCAGTGCAGCCAAATAAATAAATAAATATTAAAAAATAATAAAATAAAATAAAGTGTTAAAAAAACAAAGATACAGACATGCACTGAAGCATTTACTACATCCACTACACTTCCTTTAATTGATATTCTTTCAAACAGAAAAATTAATAAATACTTGTTAATTATAACCAGTAAAATAATACAATACAGTGATAAAGATAAATTTAATCATGTCAGACCCACTCCTCTACAATTCCTACCCACATAGTAATTGTGGGTATGAGAGATTTGCAAACCACAGATTTACTGGCTCCCTCTGATATTTACAAATTCTCTATCCCCATTATTCACCTGTATAATGGGGATAAGAATTACCGCTACCTTACAGACAGTCTTTTTATCTCTCTCAGGGCCTGCACTGTCTGTCAATCTGTTTCTCTCTCTAAGTTTGCTCTTTTCTTCTCTCTGCAGATAGAAAAAAATGAAAGGGGAAAAAAAAAATGAAATGGGGAGAAACTTTTCCACACATGTGGCAAAGTTTTAATGTTCTTACTACATAAATTTCAATTAAAAGTGAATATCACACACAAAAAAGTGAATATCGCAAAGAAAAACTTGACAAAGAACCTTAACATGCAATTCAGAATAAAAGGACATTTGACGGGCCAAAAAAGGAGTGAAAACCTCGATTTTATTCAAATAACTAAAATTAAAACACAAATGGACAAAAAATATTCACCTAGTGACCAAAGAAATGAAAATTAAAACTATGATATATCACTTTTACTTATAAATTGGCAAAAATAAAATGAAGCCAGTATTACTGAGAATGCAGCATAATTTACCTTTGCTTATACTGCTGATAGTGCAAATTGATACCAACTTACTACAAGGAACTTGGCAACATCTATTTTGTAATTTTTAAGTAGTAATTTCCCTTCTTAATACTTATGTATAATTTGTACTTATTTAATGAGTTATTATGCTGCAGAAAACATCAGAGATTCACACAAAGACTTATATAGAAGATATTTCTCATGTTTTAGCTATAGTCTAGTGAAAAACTAGAAACCTAAATTTACAACAAGGAGAGTGATGTTGAAATGAATTGTGATATGTGCATGTGAGATAACACCAGCCGTTAAAATCATGTTTCCTAAAATTATTTAATGATGAGTAAATGAATACAATATAATGTTAAGAAAAAAGCAGTATACACATCATATATATAGTGTACATGTTAAAAAATTCACACATAAGAAAAGGCTGAAAAAAATCAAAATTGTAAAGAGTGAGTTATTTCTGGGAGGTGAAATTATGTGTGATTTGTCTTTCCTTCTTTATGTTTTTATCTCTTACAATTTTCTTGCTTTAAAAATACTAATCTGTTCATCTCAGTATTTTCCACTAGACTAGGCTCCTTGTAGAAGGTCTGCATTGTCTTCACAGGGGTGCTCTGCCTAGAAACCAGCACAGTACTGATACAAAATAGGAATTTCCAAATGTCAAATCAACAAAGCAATGCTTTTGTAAGCAAAAAAATTGCAGTTGATTTTATTCTTAAATTAGCTGTAATTTATTCAAGAAATAATTATTTTTATGTAAATGGCATTGAACTTAATCAAGCATTTCTCAGTTATTTCTGGAATTTCATGTAAGTCAAAAATCATAAAGAAGAAGACACTGTAAACATTTCCTTATAATAAATTAAAGGAGGTTATGTCTTTAAAATATTCTTGTTTTATATATTATCTCTCAATCCAAAAAAGACTTCAGGTGGCCTAAATAAGAACATATAATAATAGTAGTTTATATTTATCAGGTGCTTACTAAATGTCAAGTTTTCTTCTAAGTGCTTTAACTCTAGTAAGTTATTTAATCTTCATAACAACACTATTATTATCCAAATTTCATAAATGAAGAAACTGGGGTACCATGTTTAGGAAAATATACAAGATCACACCCCTGAGAATTAGGTGAGTTAGGATTAAACTCAGACCCTCTGGCTCCAAAGCCTACACCCTTGGGACTACAGAACTGCTTCTGTAAAGTAAAGATTTGAAACAGAATCAGCTATATGCTGATTTTCAAGTCCTGGTGTGTTCTTCATGTTTAATACCCAGGCATTAAATAGCACGGCTGAAGCATGAAGCACACTGCCCAGATGCTGTGGTGGACAGTGCTCCTATTTTTAGCTCAACTGTCTTTCAGTCCTTGACCTCTCTCCTTGTGGTAGCCTTTCCTTCCCAAAACAACACCTATATCTTCACGTCTGTCTGCCCTCTACTTCATCAGCACTTACAAACATGAAAGAACCTTCTCAACTTATTCATTCTCAAGTATACAGTGACTGATGGGACACTGTTACTCCTTCCAAGGAATCTGGATTTTTAACAAGAAACAGATTCTTAAAAAGAAGACCAAATCTCTAATGGTGAGGGTTCCAAGGATTGGCAAGGCTGTGAACGAAATAGTTGGATATAGAGAGTTTCTGGTGCCGCTAAATTTATATCCACAAAAGAGGCAATCTGGGCCTCTGAAAACAGTATGAGCTTTGGAGTCTACCATTTTCTAGCTGTGTGAACATAGGAAATGTAGTTAATTGGGCCTCTTTTTTAATTTTTAAAGGAGAACATGGTACCTACTCTCCAGGGATGTAAAAAGATTTAGTGATAATGTTTATAAATTAGCACCCACAGTCTCCGGTGTAGGACTAATGCTCTATAAATTATTGATTGGTATTTAGCATTCATTTTGGTATAAGTATAACCATTAGGGACATTAACATTAACATTAATTGACATTAACAAAAAAGTACTGAATCTAGCATCAGAAAACCTGGCTTTTGAGCATTAGCTCAACTTTGGCTCTGTTGAGAGAGGCAATCCCATGGGCTGTGAATACCCTTGCACATTCTTTCTGGGTGTGCCAAGAATGTAAGGCCCTGGGGACTCTTTATCTGGGCTATTTCTCCGAATTGTTTTTGCAGCAAGCAACTTTGAAGGATAAGGTAATGTCTCCACCCAAACAAAGGGCAGGTTTGCTTAGCACTCACTATAAAAAACAGTAAATTCCTCTCCTATGACACAACCCCCTTCATGTGCATCCATCTAGGTCCGTCTATGTCATCCCATGGGATCTGGAGGACATGGAGAAATGGAGCTGACATCATTCTCATGCTGTTTGCTGTGCTGCCTCTGTCTCTGACCTAGGAGTTTTATGTCTGCTACCAGCATCCAGAGAACATAACAGGCTAGATCATCAGCTTACATGTAGGGTAAAATCTCAGAGCCTTCACAGGTCATGATAGACCCCTAATTTGCCATAGACGAACAGTAACACCTGCCCTCTCTCCCTCATAGAACTATTGGAATAGATAAATAAAATACATATTCATGCAGATTGTCAATTTTTAAATAAGATGAGAGACTTAACACAAATAACTACAGACCATAAGGTGAGCCTTGTGTCATAGCATTGAGAGACTCTCAAATAAAGCAACACTTTACTATTAGTTACAGGTCAGCTAGTATCTATATTTTTTAGACTTTACCTTAAAAGCACTCTACGTGGTTTTGGCATCGAGCGATACCAGATTCAGAGAATAATGGCATGTGAGTGATACAATCCTATACATTCATGCCAATGAACCTTCTGGTAACTCAAACTGAAACAAAGACAAAAGTTTCCAAAACATCGACTTTCCTCTGCTGAGAATTACATCATCCTTTTTTACTGTAGTCTTGATGTAATAGCTTACATATTCATTTTTCACTTACTTAAATGAACTTTATCCTGTGGGGATTCTACACTGCTTTCCAAAAGTACTTGGTCTTTTTCTTCTGGACTAAAGATGGTGAAGATTCACATGGAAAGCTAGATTTACCCTGCTCCCTTTACCTTACATGCATCAAGGCCAAAGAAAAAACATCTGCTCTGAGATTTACTGCCAACTACAAAGAACTAATAGAAAACCAGGGCCTTCGAGTGGTGTGAATGCTAGTTACAGTTTGAATCTAGCAAGTGGTTACTGAATATGCAATGCCTATTCATATGCTGAAATCTTCAAATGGCCAGATGGGCCCTGCTCACATTCAGAGAACCATTGAGAGTCATCCAAAATCACGATAACTAGTACCCTTGACATTTACCAAACCACAAACCAAAGCTTGCCCACATGAAAAGTGATTAAGTGAAGAGTCACTAACACAGCTTTAATATTTCATTAGAAGCCTCTAATTAAAGGGCAGCCTTTTGTTTCAACACTAAACCAAAATGATAAGAAATCCATATGCATGTGAGCATGATGAATGTTTTATTAATAACAAATGGGCCCACACTGAGATCCAAATGTCTGGTGAAATAATTGGAGGCCAAAAGGAAGTAACTTGCCTGAATCAGTTTACAAGTGTTTGTTCTTGTTGTTTTGTTTTCACTGATGAAAGAAGGAAGTTTTGCGTGGCACCTGAAAAAAAAAAATCTGAGCAATGGACAAGAGAATATAGTGCACACACCTCCCATGTGCCTCTGGACTCATAACCACAAAGGAGGAGGCTGCCTGTGAGGCTCTGGGGGCTTATCAGAGCATAGACTGCAGCACTGATTCCAAGCGACAGAATGAAACCTCAGAACATACAGCCTCCCTGGCAATCAGAAATTGTGTTTGATAGCTTTTGATGCTCTTTACACTAACACTTTAACCATGTGTCTACTCTATTTGCTCTGGTTCAGTGATCCTAGACAATAGACTTTAACGTGAAAAACAGGTAAACAGCTCAGTATTACCAACTGAACACTACAATAATTTCTTCAGGGTTTGAGAGGATTCTCTGCAGCCTGCATTTTCTCATAATAGCAGCCAATCAAGAGAGTAGAGAAAATGAAGGAAGAAAGGAGAGAAACACACAGAGAGAGACAGAAAGAGAGAGCAGTAGCTAAGAAATTAAATTCTTAGAAGTATTGTTTTCCAGTTAGTCTTCAGAAAAAGAGCCTTATTTTTCATTTATTCTGTTTACTTTAATTTTTACAACATTGATAATATCCTACATAATTTTCTTTTTATATAACTAACCTCTTTGTAGCTATAACAGTGCACTTGCTGCTTCTCGTGTGGATCACTCCTCCTCAGATAAATGCAGTCACTTTCTTCTCTTGGTCTCTTCAGGCCTCTGGGACTGACCTGAGACCTCTCTGCTGCCCAGGAGACATTCAGATACTCAGGAGGTAAACTGCTCAAAAGTGAGGAAGGCAAGGTCATGCCACTCAGCCTCCTAGACCCTGGGAGAATGTGGACACTCTACGGCAACCTGCAGTCTGATCAGGAGGCTCAATCCTTCTAAAGCAGGAACTCCTGGAGACTATTCCTCCATTCCATAGGAGGTACATTTGGAATAAAGAGATAAAAGACTTTTAACAACAAACTGCAGAGAAGAAGGAGACAATTGGCTACCGTTAAGACAGGTACTGCTTTGTTCTCAATTGGAGCTATACATGCCTGTATAATGCATGTACAGTGCACTTATGTCCATTTATAAGACTTGTAGTATGGCGGCCTTAGTGAGTGATCAGAATTTTAAAGTCATGGACTTGATGCTTCGTTTGTTTGTTTCTGGGAGGTGTTTTTTTAGTTTGAAAAAAGCTTTTTTAATTTAATTTTTATTTTATATTGGAGTACAGTTGATTTACAATGTTGTGTTAGTTTCGGGTGTTCAGCAAAGTGATTCAGCTACACATGTACATATATCCATTCTTTTTCAGGTTCTTTTCCCACATAGGTTATTACAGAATATTGAGTAGAATTCCCTGTGCTGTACAGTAGTGGACTTGATGCATTGATTATATTTTGACCTTTGTATCGTTCATATATCACACACCACTATAACCCACAACTATACTGTAAACCGCCACGCCCAGGCCACATCAACCTGAACATCCAGTTAAGACTGTGAGATCTGGTAAGAAATTCTCAGGCTCAGCCTCCACCAGCAGAACTACTTCCTGCCCTATGTCACTCGTCCTTTCTTTGAGAGTTTGTAATTGTCCCCCCGTGTTCCTGAATTGTGGTCCTACTGAGCACCTCCCTGAATCCTCTACTCAGGGAGTGTGATGCTTGATGCCAGATGTGGAATGTCTTTTCCACCAAAGTTGAGTAAAAGTGACCAGTGTTCTCCCTACCTCGTTCCTGCCGTGATTCCTTGTGTTCTGCTTGATCTACTTTAATACCATCCTCCAATAAATCTAAATAGGATAAGTTTGTATCATTTTTAATTAAGTGTTCCTCCTGCCTCCCATATTTTAGTATTCTAGTTCCCTTGAGTGGGAGGGATCAAAAAGTGTGCCCAGCGAGGGACTTCCCTGGTGGTCCAGTGGTAAAGACTTCGCCTTCCAATGCAGGGGGTGTGGGTTCAGTCCCTGGTTGGGGAGCTAAGATCCCACATGCCTCATGCCAAAAAACCAAAACATAAAACAGAAGCAATATTGTAACAAATTCAATAAGACGTTAAAAATGGTCCACATCAAAAAAAAGAAAATCTTAAAAAAAAAAAAGTGTGCCCAGCGAAACTGGAGAACCTGGGTTTCAGGGCCCTGTCCCTTTCCAAGATGCTCCATCCCAGGGTGCTCACCTACATGGGGTATTTATCTTCCCTCAAAGGAAGCCGTCAGATTCATCTCTGTTGCATTGTCAGATTCCCTTAACAAGTCCTCTTACCTGATACAATTGGGACCAGAAGTTCATGTGTTAATAAAAAAAAAAAAAGAATATGGAGAAATCTTAAGAATTAGTAATATATATACTACGCTAAGCAAAACAATGGCCTCCAAAAGATATCCACATCCTAATTCCCAGAACTCGTGAATATGCTATGTTATATTGGTAAAGAGAAATTAAGATTGCAGATGGAATTAAGGTTGTTAGTCAGATGATCTTAACATAGGAAGATTATCCTTGATTACCCTGGAGGGCCCAGTGCAATCACAAGGGTCCTCACAATTGGAAGAGAGAGGCAAAAGAGGAACAACCAGAAAGACGACAGCATGAGAAGGATTCAGCCTCTTGTGGCTATCTTTGAAGATGGTGGAATGGAGCCACAAGCCAAGGAGTGTAGGAGTCCTCTAAAAGATGGAAAAGGCAAGGAAATGGAGTCTCTCCAAGAGCCTCCAAAAGGAAAGTGCCCCTGCTGACACTTTGATTTTAGCCCAGTAAGACCCTTGGACTTTTGAACTACAGACCTTGTAAGATAATACATTTGTGCTGTTTTAAGCCACTGTGTTTTGGTAATTTGTCACAGCAGCAATAGGAAATGAATACACATACACTAAACATTTCAGGTTAAAACATGTAACTGCTTATTCACCTGCCAACGTTTTTATGTATATCACAGTTTGGAGTCACATAAATCCTTTTTCATTAAATCACACCCATATATTTGGCTATAATTTCCAATTCAATTTCTTAAAGTGAAACAAATATCTGCTAAAAGATTGTATCTAAATATAAAAATAACTTTTAAATCAATAAGAAGAAGTAAAACCAACCAACAAAAAATAGACAAAGCAGTTAAGACATTTTAAAAGAGAAGTTAAATGAATGGCCAATGAGCATGAAAAGATGTTCAATATCATTAGTCACCAGGAAAACGCAAATTAAAATCACAACAAGATATGACTATGTACCCATCAGAATGGCTAAAATTTAAAATACTGCCAAGTGTTAGCAAGGATTAGACTTTTAATTATGCAGCATTTGAAATAACACATTTTTGCCGTCCTTTTTTGGAAGTTTCATCAATAGTTCAACTGACTCTACAGTTTATTCAAGAAGCAAACTGATAGATTTTCAAAGAGTTTTTACATATTTCTAAGATTAAAATTATTCTTAAGATGTACATTCAAAGAAAAAAAAAATCATTTTTTTTCTTTCCTAAAACAGTAGTTCAGAAGACAAAGAAGCAACACAGACAAAGTTTCAAGGAAAAAATATTGTGACCCAGATTTACTGTTCATGTGAAAGGAAAAAAAAAAAAATGCTGGTAAGCCATGTAACAAGAAGGAGGAGAGAAATGGAGAAAAGAGAGAAGGAAGAAGTAAGGGAGGAAGGGAAGGAGGAAGTTATACTATTTGAATATGTTCAATAAAACAGTACATACATCAAAAACTATCCTTGAAAAAAGACAATAGGACATAAAAAATTAAGTAGCAATAATGTCGGTCTAAAATACTATATTATGTTTTAATATCTTAGGATGTAACTAATGTTATAAGAGGAAGAAAGTAAAAGCATACTAAGTTTCTCAGCTTTTACCCTCTGCTATAAATGAAATATTTTAGGTTTCCCAAAAAATAAGGACTTTCAACAATTAAATGTTATCTATTCATTAAAAATAATGGTATTTCTGCAGCCATAAAAGGATTGAAATCTGCAGCCATAAAAGGAATGTTGTTACAACATGGATTATGCTAAGTGAAAGAAGTCAGACAAAGACAAATATCATATGATTTCACTTAGATGTGGAATCTAAAAAACAAAACAAATGAACAAACATAACAAAACAGAAACATAGTCAGATACAGAGAACAAACAGGTGGTTATCAGAGGCGAGGGGGGTTGGGGGATGAGTGAAATATGGGAGGGAGGTTAAGAGGTACAAATTTCCACTTAAAAAATACATTTATTTTTTAATAATAATAATAATTTCATCACAGGGATGAAATGTACAGGGTTGGGAACATTGTCAATGATATTGTAATCTTTTTTTTTTTTTTTGGCCATACCGGGCGGCTTGCAGGGTCGTATTTCCCTGACCAGGGATTGAACCTGGGCCCTCAGCAGTGAAAGCGTGAAGTCCTAACCACTGGATCACCAGGGCATTCCTGATATTGTAATATCCTTGTATGGTGACATATGTTAACTAGATATATCACAGTGATCATTTTGTAGTATATAGAAATATCGAATCATTATGTTGTGCAACTGGAACTAACATAGTGATGTGGGTCAATTATATTTCAATTAAAAAAATATGTAGACCCTGGGAGGAAATACTTCAAAATGCTAATGATGGTTACCTCTGGTGAGTGGGGATTATGGATGACTTAATTTTTACTTTATGCTTTTATGTATTTCTAGTTGTCTGCCATGAACATGTATTGCTTGTAAAATTAGAAAGAAAATAATAAATGTCACTAAAATTTTTTAATACATATTTCTGATAAAAGATAGCACAATAAATCCATTTCCCCTCAGGTCACATTGACTAGATTTGGTTCCCATGGCCATCCTTAGACCTAACATTTGCAAACACCAATCATGAGGCATCCTGTGTTGGGAGTGAGGCTGACCTTCCTGGAGAACAAGAGTGTGTTACTAGCTAAACATCATAGTTCTGTTTCCAGGAAAGAAGGGATGGAAGGATTGGCTGTTGAGAAATCAGTGAATAGAATCAATGTCCTCCAGCCAAAGATCACCAGGAACACACCTATAGTTGAACTAGTTGGGTTTAGTGCTCATTGCGGTGAGGGAGGACGCACACAATGGGGAACTGTGGGTCAGCTCAGCAAGAAACTGTGTGAAAGGATTAATTCTAGAAGCTGGGCATGGGTTAGGTGATCTGGGGGAGGGTTGAAGGAAGCAGGACTTTGCTATAGATGCCATCGGGAAAGAAGGGCAATTCTAGCCTAGATTCTTAATAAATCTCATCTACAAGGTATGTAGTGAGGCCAGAGCTGTGATAGTCACTCATATTAGCCAAGAGAGAGGGACGTTTGGTATCTGTGGTTTATTTTTGTCTGCACCTAGACAAAATTATCAAGTTTCCTCATTTGTTTTTTCTCTCACTTCAGCACAGTCACAGAATGCCCTTGTCTGATGTCGCTGTTCTATGAGATTGTTTATGTCCACTTGGCCTAGTTGTAAGTGTCCTGCCAGTTCCCGAAGGTCAGGAGCTGCTTTTCTCCTTTTAGGGAGTTCTATCCAGATGGTGGGGATGAGGTGAGACCTAATCCTAATGCTGTTATTTGTACCTAATATTCTTGATGCTTCGTATACCTAGTAAGAGCTACATATTTGACAAGATTTCACTAACCACTATTTTTAAAGAAAAATGTGTCTGTATCGAAACTAATGAAACAGTTCATTTTCTCTGTGCAGGAAATGATGACCCCCTCCCTACTCCTCAATTCCCCTAGGAAATCTCAACAGTGGTTCTGTTTGCAATAAATATGTAGGGCTTTGTTTGTTTACTCGGTCTTCCCTAATACTCACAAATATTGATTTATATCAATGGATTTATTTAAATGGCAAACAAAAAAGAACTTCCCCAGATGAGCATTTCTAAGCCAAGTTTCTGGCCGGAGGGAATACGTTCCCTTTCAGTTATATATAATTCTCTCCAAACGAGGTACTATCAGGGGAAGTCTAAGAAACAGCATATGTGACTCAGCCTATTGTGGCTTTATGTCACATTTCAGCTTCAACCAGGGCTGAGTCACACAGCACAGAAACCAACAGAAACAAAAGGTTCCATTCCCACTGCAAAGAGTAGCTTCCAGGTCTCAGCAGACAACGGAAAGGAAAGAATACTTTTCGGAAACAGAAAATGAGGCTTTCTCTATGCCTAATTTACCTTCAGAGTCCTGCCATTCTGAGCTTTCTCACCACTTTAACCCTCTCAGCTCAAGGAAACCAAAATAAGAAAAGTAAACTGGCAGTCATTAAGTCTGTTAGACAAATAAATCCCCCAAAATTACCTGTTCGGTAACTATCTTCTACAATCTCCTGAGTTGGACACAGAAGACAGCCAGGGACATGAGTCAGGCTAGCGTGCCTCGAGGAACTGGAGAGCCCAGGAATTGGGACAGAGCTGGGGGTCAGCTGTGCCGGCTCACCTTAGACACAGTGACAGCCAGTGGACAAAGCTTGCCTATCTGAGGACATGTCTTATAGTGTGATCGCTTGATGGGGTGGAGAATTCACTCTCTGCAGTTTCCCATCCTTTCCCACCCCCTGCTGCCCGTACTGTTATACACTTCTTTAATCCATGGCCAGTTGGTCAGAGTAATCCTTCCTTCTGATTTCTAGGTCATTATTCCATGACAGAGCCTTTCAGGAAAAACTTCACAAGAGGTCAGCCCCTGCCTTGTTCCTCTGATTTTGCCTTCCTATCCCCTCCCAGCAGGAATACCCGATGACCCATGTACAGCCCAGGTCCAATGTGGCAGGGACAGCAAGTAAGCAGCAGCTTCAGATTTCAAGGTGGTGGTGCCTGGACCTGATTCTGTCACCCATGGACTTGGGATCTGCCCTCGGCCATCTGGTAGACCCCTAGTCATAGCTCTTCTTTCTGTCCACCCCCCTGGCCCCATCCCCTGCCCTGCAGTGTTGATCCAGACTCTGTGACATGACTTCCTTGATTTTCCTGCCTTAAACTCCCACTGCCCCTAGGACCACCTGAGCCCAAGGAAGCCTGATTAGGGTACAAAGATCATAGCAGCCTCTTCTGGGAGACTGGGTACTATTCCATCTCCCTGCTTCTGGCTAGGGAAGTAGTTTAAATTGAATCGTCTTTACCCTTGCAAAAGTACTTTTTGCATTTATTCTGACCTGAACCAGAGGTCTCTAACCCTCTATTCTTCTTCAGAATATTCTGTATTGATTGGAACACAATAAAAATCAGATTCACAGCCTTTCTCTACAAACCTCAAATCAATGATATAATGTAATCTCATCATCAAGGAAGAAGGGTACAGAGTACACGTAATAAAGGGGAAACTGGTTTGCTGTGAATGATGAGTCTGAGCCTGGTTTCTACTTAATGTTGGGGGTATAGATGGCCTTCGAACAGGGAGCGCATATATTTGAAATCAAATGCCTGCCTGCGAAATATCCACATGTCAATTGTGTAATGCATCAGCTCTACATAATGGTCACATTATAAATAGATGTTCAAGTTCAAAAAATGTGGCCCCTTCTAACACGGAGGCTCTCACATCCTCTCGTGCGTTGGTAAATCATGGTCCCGAGGAACCTGCACTGCCCTCCCTTTCCCCCTCTCCAGGATTGTTTTGAGGGTTACACTTTGCCCTTCAGCAGTGATGAATGGAGTCACCTCCATTATTCACGTCCCCATGCTCTGTCCCAGCCTATAATGGTAGCATCCCGGAAGTAGAAACAAAAACTGCATTACAGAGGAAACTTTCCTATTCCTGATTATAATACCTGACAAAAGGCAGGCTTTTCTATTAATCTTGGGTACCTTCCACCAGAGGGGCATTCATTCACTCGCCATACATGTGCAAGGCCCACATCTGCCAGCATCCCACAGAAACAGAATAGGTGGCTCTTGGGATCTATAACTTCAGCCTGAAGAAGCTGAGGTCATAATCACATCACTCCACTGATATGATGATAATCATATCAATCCTTAATCAGCCTATTACAGGCATAAATTCAGAGTTTTACTGGAGAGAGCCTATGTCCCAGAATTCCTGACTGCCAGGACCCAGGTGAGCTCTGCTGACTATCAAGTATCCCAAAATATTCTCGCTCTCTCATTGCAGCCTATTACAATCCAATTCATGCTTATTCAGAAATGCCCTGGATTTGTCAGAGTTATCTCTTTCCTCCTTTTCAGTTCTTAAAGTGATACTCAAAAGAGGGCATTCAGTTACACAAATTATATCTAAAGGATACTGGCCAAAGATTTATTGTTCAAAATGTATAATTATAGGGATTTTTGTCATAATTAACAAAGAAGCTGAATAAGTGACAAGCCCATCAAAGCACCAAAAAAGCATAAATTTGGGTTACAAGACAGTCCATTACTGTAGTTGATCGTGGTTTCTATTAAGTCTTAGAGCTACAAAGGTTGTAACTTTGCCATCTGCTACTTCATCAAATCATTTATAGGAAAGCTTCTGGCCTGGAGAAAAACTGTAATGCAGCTGCAGCCTGCTTGCTTCTCTTCTTCTTAAATTAAGACTTTTCAAGAAAGTCTAGGATCCAATCCAAACTGCAGGGAAAAAGGTAAATGAATTTATGTAGTGTAGTACCCACAAACCCTGGCATTCATAATTGTAAAAGTTCAGCCCCGATTTATATCAAATTTGCTGTATACTGGGCACTGTCCTAGCCACTGGGTATATCTAGATAAAGGAAATAGAGTGAGACCTGGCCCATTAGCCAATTGGGAAGTCTTTGCATTTGCCACATGTCTGAGACTTAGCTGTCCCTCCAGACAGACACAGCAAACCTCCCTCCAGCTTGCCAACACTGGAAGCCACTACCCAACCTCTTATAGCTACAGAGACATTACGAGAGGAGGGTAAAGGCAGGGCCTTCGCCGCTCCATCTGCCCTGGCTCTCCTGGACCCTCCTTCTCTGAGTCCACAGCAGAACTGTCTCTAGTCCAAGACTGACTCTTAGAGCACAGTCAGATAGAAGAGAGTCAAGGGTCTGCTCCTAGACAATATATAGACTACTGTCCCTAAACAGACAACTCAAAGGTTTCTTTAAGTGACTTAAGTTTTACTAAGTAAAGAGCCTTTGTAGCCCTAAGATTGAAGAGAAAACATAATCAACTACAGCTTCAATTGATCTATTTAAAAAAGAGAGTCAGTGTCATAGAGCAAACAGGGAATTACTTATCTGTAGTTGCAATTTTCTGACAACAGGCCCCCTTTTCTCAAGAGCTAAGGGCGGATCTGTGCCTTTGATATTTGGGGCAAAATTGGCTATACCACCTAATGGTGGGGTTCAGGGAGAGGCAGACAAAAAAGATCCCAGTTGGTGGACATGGCCAAGGAACTTTGAACAGTGGCTTTCTATTCTATCCTGTGATCTCCTTCTTTATAAAAGCGATAGTGTGTGTGTGTGTGTGTGTGTGTGTGTGTGTGTGTGTGTGTGTGTCTGTGTGTGTGTCTGTGTCTGTGTGTCTGTGTGTGTGTAGAGACAGACAGACAGGCAGAGGATCAAAGTTAAAGCAAGCTTTTAGAGAGTTCCTACTTTCACAAGCATCCCAGAGTCTAGTCAGAGAAATGGACAAGTAAACTGCAATAACTGCAGCGTTACACTTCACAATGGAAGTGTCATGTTGGCACCGAGGAGGGAGTGGTAGATGCTGTCAGGTGAAGGCAGAGAAGGCTTCATGGAAGAGGTGATGATAAATTGACTCTTGAAGGAGGGTAGGAATTTCCAGATACCTTAGGAGGTCAAGGCCAATCCTGCTTTGCTTAGGTGGGTGGTTCTCAAACTTCAGCATGTAGAGTCACCTAGAGAGTTTATTAAAGCACAGACTGCCAAGCCTAACCCCAGAGTTTCTGACTGAATAGGTCTGAAGTGGGCCCATGAATCTGTATCTCTAACAGGTTCACAACTGATGCTGATGCTGAGAACTTGAGGCAAAAGTGCAGGGTAAGGAGCAGATATACTGGGAAATAGGCAGACACTGGATCACAAGGACCCTGGGTTCCATGAAGAGACCATTTACAATCTGGACAGTAAGGACCCATTCACAGGTTTTAAGTCACAGAGTGCCATAATAGTATTTGTGTTTTCAGAGGGCAACTCTGGTGGAAGTACAGAGGGAAAGGGTAGTTACAACACAGTTCCAGTCAGCCTCTCAGGAAATGATGAAGTTAGAACAAAAGCCCAGGGGAGTGATAGGAATGTTGAGGATGGATCTGAGGTTACTTATGTGAAAATGAGAACAAAAGCCTGGTCTCCTGAGCTATCCTCTCAAAGGCGGAAAATAAATCAACTGTCTCCTTTGCCTCTAGAAACTGTTATTTGGTCTCATCTCTTATTAAAATATGCATTATGTATCTTCTGGGAAAGGACACATAGGTTTTAGTATCATTTCCTTAACAGCCATAGTTCATTAATTCCCTTTTCTAAGAAAAAGGGAAATATCTTATTTAGTGAAGTCAGAGACAAAGCCCTGGGTTAAGGGTACCTGGTGGGGTTTGGTGGAAGTCTGTGTGTTCATAGTTTGGGCAGAAGCCAACCCAAGAAGCCCAGAGTAGTACAGAGTAGTGATGTAGAGGACACAAGAGGAGTTGCAGAAATAACAAAAGCTGGGGCACCTGAGGATTTCTAGGAATTCTCAGAAATATCTGGTAGGTGACTGAATTTCCTGTGGAATATGCTACATGAGAGAAATATAAAATTATATTATTTTGCAATATTAAAAGATAACATTTACTGATGCTAACTGTCTTAGCCAGGGTTTCCCCAGAAGCAGAGTCTGAGACAAAGGCTCACCTGCTGGTGGTGTATTTGGGAACGGGACCAGAGGGAGCAGGAGTGTGGAAGAGGGGAGGGGCTTGGGAGCAGGGAAAGCCAATCCCAGGCTGTGGGACAGAACTGACCACCTCCCCGGGGGCCACTGCTCACTAGATCCCACAGCACCGCCTGAGAGGCTTTATGAAACATTTCTCAGAACCATGCAACAGGAAAGAGAGGGGCCAGGGTTCCCCCAGTGGTCAAGGGCTGGCCTGCAGGACATTCAGTCTCTCACACTTCTGCGCTGCATACACAAGAGTGCCCACTTCAGGTGTCAGAGAAGCCCTAGGCAGGAAGTGAGGAGCTATCAGTTTGCACCTGCATCCGGTGAGCAGGGCCTGTGTAGAAATGGTTACCGAGTGTCAGTATCAGAGGCAAGACCATGAGCATGTTTGGTCTGGGAAGTGTCCAGTACACTTGAGATGGGCCAGATCCTGGGCTAAGGGTTTTACATGCATTCTTTTATTTAAGCCACACAACAACCCTATAAGGCAGGCATTGCTATGCCCACATCACAGAACAAGGAATGAGGGTTAGAGGCCCAAGATGAGATAGCTGGGAAGTGGCAGGGTGAGAACTCAAATCTACTTCTTTCTGACTTGAGCCCATGCTTAACCACAATATTAGGCTGTACTCAACACATTAAACTAGATGGTAACTCAGGAAGTTAGTTCAGGAAGCCATATCAAAGACTTGAAAATACTTATCAATTTTATTTCTATTCTAGAAATCTAACTTAAGGAAATAATCAGAAATGTACACAAAGAATGATGCTTATCCTAGTCTTATTTATAATGGAATAGATATAAAGATAGATATATATATAGATAGATAGACATGTATATGTATAAAGTATCACGCAATTATTTAAAATGATGACTATGAAAAATATAATAATACAGAGAAATACTTATGACATAAGGTTAAGAAAAAATCTAGCCTACAGAACATACAGTATGAGCTTAACAACATATAAAATACAAATACATAGGAAAAAAAGACTAAAAGGGAAAGTCAAAAATATTAAAGTGGTTGGCAAGGTAATATTAATTTAAAACTTTTTTTCTTTCTACCTCTCAATATTTTAAAAATTTTCCACAAAAACACATATTACTTTTATAATCAGTGACATTTTAATTTTATTTTAATAGGCAGTGGGTGAAGTGACTGTTACCCACCAGGGGCTCCCCACTGGTACCCTAGGTCACCTTCCAGCAGCAACTGGCAGGTGGTCTGTCCTTCCCTGCACCCCTCACAGCAGTTGTTGTCAGTGCTGTCACTGAGGAAGGGTCCTTTGTGGCCAAAAGAAGTCTTAGTGTCCTTCACAGAAAGTCTCCTTCAAACATTCTGCTTGGAACCTAGAGCTGCATCTCCACTCCTGGGCTCCACAGACACTTATGCACCCCAAGCTGGGCATCACCACAGCCTGGCCACTGCTCTCTGTGTGTGCAGCAGGGCTAATGATCCCGCAATGCTTGTGTTTGAGAAGATCTTAACTGGGAGCAGACCTGCTGCAAGTCTGGCCTGTCAAGATGAGCTCTCTGTCCTGGGCAGGGCTAGAACTGTTTCTCCTGCGTTCCCTGAAGTTCCAGGACTCTTCCTGGTGCTTGGAGAAGATTAGAATGTGGGAGGGAAAAGGGCATGGGATCTATACTTTCTCATCCTTTACTAATGCCTCTAGAGGTACAGTTGGCCCTCCATATCCACAGGTTCTGCATCTGAGGATCCAACCAACCACGGGTCAAAAATATTTAGGGGGAAAAAACTCCAGAAAGCTCCAAAAACCAAAACTTGAATTTGTCACACATCAGCAATAATTTGCATAGCACGTACATTGTATCAATATTAGGTGTTATGGGCTTCCCTGGTGGCGCAGTGGTTGAGAGTCCGCCTGCCGATGCAGGGGACACGGGTTCGTGCCCCGGTCCGGGAAGATCCCACATGCCGCGGAATGGCTGGGCCCGTGAGTCATGGCCGCTAAGCCTGCGCGTCCGGAGCCTGTGCTCCACAACGGGAGAGGCCACAGCAGTGAGAGGCCCGCGTACCGCAAAAGAAAATAAAAATAAAAAATAAATTAGGTGTTATAAATAATCTAGAAATGATTTAAAGAATACAGAAGGATTACATAGGTTATATGCAAACTATTTACACATCATTTTACATAAGGGACTTGAGCATCCTCAGATTTGGGTATCTGAGGTGGGGCCTGGAACCGACCCCCTGCAGTTACCGAGGGATGACTATAGTTCTCCTTTCACACCCTTGTCAGCCCAATTTCCTTTATTCCCAATGGAGAGATTCTTCATCAGTAGGATTTCCCACTTCTCAGTCTGCTGATTAAGTCCCTCCATTTTTTTGGGACAGAGGTGCCCTCTGCTACTTCTCTCATAATTGCTGTGTGGCCATTTCCATCATCATTTTATCTGTGGAGTCTATTCTCTTTATGTCCCTCTTAGAAATAATTCCTGGAGACCCAAAACTAGAAGACTATCATACTAAGAATGGCCGTGGCCCAGGGCCTCGCAGTAATGTTTCAAAAGGCCACATGGTTCCCTTTTGTCCTTTAATAAGCACTCTGAGCAATTTCAAGGAAACAGAGTTGCTTGGCAGGGTGCACAATGGAGGAGATGAACCTGAAAATTCTGGCTATAACCTGAAGCACATTTACAATTCTATCTCACTCTACATTATCAGACACCAAAAGATACTTTGACAAGGGAGTAAAACTCTTGGAGTTCCCTTTTTGGAGGAAACCTTGAAACCAATAGTTCACTATTTTAGTGGCTGTATAACACATTTTAAACAGCATTCCCGTTTGGAGAATTTCAGCCACTATGAGGTCCACCTTCCCAAAGGAACTGTGAGATCAAACTGCACAGCATCCTTTGCAATGACGTGATGGCAAATGTTTCTCAATTTCACTGCTTTGTATCACTTGCCAATTTCCATGGTAAAAATCATCCTACTATGGCCTACTTCAAGATGCCAATAGTTTAACAACTGGCCTATAAAATCCCTGAAACTTAACCGTCACCTCTCAAAGCTAGCTTAAGCCAGCTTCAACCTCCCACTGGACAGGCATGTGACTCAGATTCCAGAATCAGATACACCTGCATGAAACGTAAGCTTTGAAGAGAGAAGAGAGAAATATTAGGAAGCAGGCTCCATAAGGAATCTATCCTTTTGCAGTGTGGCAGAGGAAGCGTCCTGTTTCGGAATGTAGAAGACACAGTGGTTCTAGTGTCCCGTCCTGGCACCTGCAGTGTGGGTTGCTATGTCTGTCCCCACAGCAATGGCAGAAGGGTCATCCCTGGAGCAGACCTGAGGTGTGCTGGAGCACCGTTCCTGACTTCATGGCCTCCAAGCCCACCTGGAGTTTCTACGAACTTCCTTATATTCTTTAATAAATCCCTTTTGTGCTGTGACCGAATAGAGTGCATTCTCTTATTGGCAAATAAGATCACTCGTCGATTCTGTTTGAGGCAGAGATAGATAATTGTAAGCAGAGTTAAATATTGCTTCAATTACATCTGTCTTTGGAGTTTAGGATTTTCCCCAGGGGGGTGAAAATGCAGGTTTCGGGCTTCCCTGGTGGCGCAGTGGTTGAGAGTCCGCCTGCCGATGCAGGGGACACGGGTTCGTGCCGCGGTCTGGGACGATCCCACATGCCGCGAGCAGCTGGGCCCGTGAGCCATGGCCGCTGAGCCTGCGCGTCCGGAGCCTGTGCTCCGCAACAGGAGAGGCCACAGCAGTGAGAGGCCCGCGTACCGCAAAAAAAAAAAAAAAAAAAAAAAAAATGCAGCGCGCCCGGAGCCTGTGCTCCGCAACAGGAGAGGCCACAGCAGTGAGAGGCCCGCGTACCGCAAAAAAAAAAAAAAAAAAAAAAAAATGCAGGTTTCATTCAATCCCCCTGCTCCCCATCCATAGGAGTGGTGGACAGAAACAACCCCAAACTCCGATTACTCTGCAGCTCAAGATGTAGGAAGGGTGCAGCTTTACTGTGCAATGAAGCATCTAGTGAGAGGTCCCAAAAGACTTGGGGAGTGTGAAGAGTAACTCCCTCCACCTCAGCAGTGCCAGGTCTCACTTTCACCAAAGAAACTGTGAAAAATGCCTCCAAAGAACAACATAGGAACCATGCAGATTATCCATTATGTACATTTTGATAACCTCTTGCAAATAATTAATTCCTCAAACTTTACCTTAGTTATTGTTCTAGCACTTTCTGGACCACCTGCCTCTAAGATACCTGAAACACTTGTTAAAAATTATTTATGCCTTGCCAGATCCCCTAAATTAGAATCTCTGGGGATAAAGACTTGGAATTGACATTTTTAACTTGTGCTTACAATTTCTGAGTACCTAACTTTTTTTTGACTAACGTCCTAGAAAAGGGCCTCTCCCTGAAAACATATAGTGAAAAGTTTAACAGAAAATTCCAGGTATATAACACAAATTACATGTTTAGACATGCAGGCATACATTGTCATGAAATGTTTAATAAAAAATTTAACCCACAGTTTTAGGCCCATAAAATTCTCCAAAATGCCTAGGGGAAGTTGAAGAGAAGGTGAGAGGAAGCCAGACCATTTTGCTGGAAGTCACCACCTACCCCCACTTTCTCTCCAAATCCAGAAACTTCCTGTGTCCCCAACAGGAAGTTCTCTAAAGAGTGTTCTGCCCAGGCAGTTTCCAAATGCTGCTGTTTCTTATCATGTCTGGAAGATATGGTGGAGTTTAAAATAGCTAAGCTTCCATGAACATTGGGGTACATGTGTCCTTTTGAATTATGGTTTTCTCAGGGTATATGAGCAATATTGGGATTGCTGGGTCATATGGTAGTTCTACTGTTAGTTTTTTAAGGACACATGTACCCCAATTGTTCATTGCAGCACTATTTACAATAGCTAGGACATGGAAACAACCTAAATGTCCAACAATAGATGAATGGATAAAAAAGATGTGGTACATATATACAATGGAATATTACTCAACCATAAAAAGGAACGAAACTGGGTCATTTGTAGAGATGTGGATGGACCTAGAGTCTCTCATACAGAGTGAAGTAAGCCAGAAAGAGAAAAACAAATATCGTACATTAACGCATATATGTGGAATCTTAAAAAATGATACAGATGAACCTATCTGTAGGGCAGGAATAGAGACGTAGACATAGAGAATGGACATGTGGACACAGCGGGGAAGGGGAGGGTGGGACAAACTGGGAGATTAGGTTTGACATAAATACACTACCATGTATAAAATAGATAGCTAGTGGGAACATGCTGTATAGGACAGGGAGCTCAGCTCAGTGCTCTGTGACAACCTAGATGGGTAGGATGGCGGGGTGGGAGGTGAGGTCCAAGAGGGAGGGGATATAGCTATATACATAGCTGATTCACTTCATTGTACAGCAGAAACTAACACAACATTGTAAAGCAATTATACTCCAACAAAACAAGTAGTAAAAATAAAAAAATAAAATAGCTAAGCTTGAAAGAGGGCTATTTACAAGATACCATGCTAAGCACTTTGAATGAATTATTTCATTTAACCCTGACAACTCTGTGATGCAGGCATAATCATTATTGTCCTTTTATAGAAGAGGAAAGTAGATGTAAGCAAACTATCCAAGTTCTCAGTGAGTTAGTGGCAGGGGTAGCACATGAATGGTGGGAGCCTGACTCCAGAGTCTATACTCTTCAGGACTGCACCACATTGATAGTACTTGACAATGGTCAGATCAAAGACAGAGGAGGGAAATGTGGGCTGCTGCAAGAAAGCTGCCTGCCGTATGCATAAGGACCTATCCTCTCAGAGAATCTTGCAGAGAATCTTGGAGAGTTTTTACAGGGGCTGGGTCTCCTCATTAGCTAGGAAGGTCTAGTCTGTGATGCATGGATGGTAGTAGCAATGGGGACCCCATCCACAGTCTGTGGCCTGATGATTCACAAACCATATCTGTATAGTAAAGAGGCTACAGTTCTTATCACAGAGGATGGATTCTGTCATTGCCATCTGATCCTTTTGCATCTTCATTAAAAACCAGCAAAAAGAACACCTTCTGGGGTTTCTGCTGGAAAGAGTGGACCCAGGTTGCCTGCTGAAGCAGCCCCTGACTCAATTTCACCTCCTCCACCGCCTTGCTGTCTCAGGTTTCACAGGAACTGAAGCCCTTCCCTTGAGGCAGTACAGCATGCTCCTAGGCTCAAATCCTAACTCTACCACACAAGGTCCGAAACCTTAGGCAAGCTAGTTGACCTCTCTGAACCTCAGTTTTTCCATCTGTGAAAAGAAGATAAACATTCTTCACTCACAGGAATGATATGAGGATTAAATGAAAACAGTATTTAGCAAAGGTCCAAGCAAAGACTAAACACTCAATACATAGTAACCATTTAAATTGTTATAAAAGCCCACATCTCTTCCTAAATCATTTATGCATTCATTCCTTTATGCACAAGTCCCTTCAACAAACATTTCTGGTTCTGTGCTTTTGCTTTGTGTACACACATATCCAGCAGGACACTGACAGATGGAAGATGTAGGTGTGTATTATCAGGCCTGTGTTCACTTTCTCTGCAAAAGCGGTATCTGGAAGATGCAGCCCAGCTGCTGCAGTTGGCTTTTACAGAGACGTCTACTACAGAGCAAGGCCTAGGGATCCAGGGAATCAAGCTATCTCTTCCTCCGTGCTCTTTATCTTTTCTCTCAAAACAGCAAGAGCATGGTTTCCTTTCACACGGGAATCAATGGGATGCAGAAAGTTTCTCTTCCATTTACAGCTTCCCTCCCATCCCTCTGTCATCTGTGTATTGGCTGCCTGGCTCTCTGTGTCTCTCCCTATTGCGCTATCTTGAAACTGTCCATAACAAAGAGCAGTAAATCAAGTTCGCATCCAAAAGCCACACTGAAGAGTAAAACAAACTCAGATAAAAGACCATGCCTATTCTGATGAGTGAGGACTGCCAGCCCCATCAGCTAAGGTAAGACTGAATGATGCCTTTCTAAAGAAATGTTATATATGGATTTCATTTTCTGGCTTGCCTCCAGTGCCCCTCAGATTGGTGTTTTTCATGTATTTTGGATGTTTATTCATAGGAATAAATGGATTGTTTGATCTTTCTGGATTTCCCATTCAGTTACTTACCAAGAAAAGAAATAAAATCAAATGCATAATTTCAAGCCCTCAAACCACTGGTTGCAACTGCAAAAAAATGATAAGAAACGAACAGACTCTGTTCTGTAACCAACTGTTATGTTTACCATTTTATTATGTCTCATATACCTAGCTACAAGCTCCCTGCCCTCAAGTCTCATGGACTAGAGCAGGATTTCTCAAACTCAGCATTATTGACCTTTGGGGAAGGATAGTTCTTTGCTGTGGAGAGCTGTCCTGTGCATTGTAGGATTTGGAAATATACATAGCCTTTACTCACTGGATGCCAGTAGCATCCCCCACCCCAGCTGTGTCAACCACAAGTGTTTCCCAACATTGCCAAATGTCCCTTGGGGGACAAAATTTCCCCTGGTTGAGAACCACTGGACTAAACAGACATGTAAAAAATGCGAATAATGAAATGAAACACATACCAGTAATGAAATGAGATGGTGATGGAAGGCAGAGACCTGTCAAATGCTACAGAAGGAAAAACTCCACCAGGAAAAATGAGGAAAACAGAGAAGGTGTGGAAAACAGAGGATCAAGCTAGCTTTAGAGCTTTTGTTGTCAGAAATAATTCCCTATTTTGAACTCAAATTAGCCTTCTTATACAACTACTATCCTTTGGTCTAGACCCTCTCACTTGATCCTTCGAAGTTAATAAATGCAAAACCCTGTTGTCTATGCAAGTATTTCCCAGCTCATATGATACTGTGTAAATTCACTCCTCTCAACTCTGTTTTTGAAGGAGAGAAGAATGGGGAAAAGATCATTGGTGGAGCCTCAGCCACTGGGGGAAAACTTGAGGAAGCAAGTCTATCACTAAGCATAAGCATCCAAATTTACATTAAAGATGAAAGTCTGGAAAAGAACTTCACCTGTCTGATATATTTCTGTACTGTGAAATGAAACAAAAGTGAGCTGTAGCAATGGAGTTTTTGGAAATGTCACAAATTTAAGCTACCACATGCAATACTTATCCAGAAACTCTATGCACATGAGCACAATGTTGGCTAGTGGTGTTCCCTTTGCTGTCCTTCCACATTTTAACTGTTTGCTCCTCTCCAGGTTAAGAAAAGTTCCAGTTGAAATAGAAGATGCTCAGACACTCACTGCTGTAGGCCACTCATGCCAGGCACCCACCCAGGATCACTGTCGCATGTGTGCAGAGTTGCATGGGTACACAGGCGCCCATTTAATCTCATTGACCTTTAATGCTAATAAATGTACAAAGTAAAAATGAAGGGACTGGAAAGAAGCACTTCCAGAATGGTGGATTAAGAATTGAAACCGAGGACTTCCCTGGTCCAGTGGTTAAGACTCCACACTTCCACTGCAGGGGGCACGGGTTCAATCTCTGCTCAGGGAAGTTCCATGCCATGCAGTGCAGCCAAAAAAAAAAAAGAATTGAAACCGAGCAGGACTTTGCAGGGCCTTCCTGGGTACAAGCCTCTCCATGTCCCCTGCTTCTTGTTTGTAAAAAAAACTTTAGTCTCCTAGGCCCTCCTCGAGTTCCAAAGAGCAGACTAAAATAGTTAATGATTAGAGAGGTGAGAAAATGCAGAAACAAAGGAAAAGCAGTCAAGCAAGAAAAGTATTAATATTTTGAACAATAGTTCAGCAATAAAACAGAGTCACAGGACTCCTAGTTCCTCCTCAAGGGATATAGACAACAATCTGATGCATACCTTTAAGTCATTTTGTAGAAACTAAAACCCAGTGGAGGATGTTTACTACTTGCTGGTCACAAACACATAGACCCCAGACTGGTGGGAGCCAGAGACTGATGATTAAAATTCCCAAAACGTCACCCTGTTACCTCACCACCAACCAATCAGAAGAGTGTTTATGAGCTGATCATGCACCCAAGGACCCCACCCCTAATGCTGCCTTTTAAAGCCCTTGCCTAAAATCCATGAAGGAGTTTGAGTCTTTTGAACATTAGCTGTCCATTCTCCTTGCTTGGTGCCCTGCAAATAAATGCTGTACTTTCCTTCACCACACCCCCGTGTCAGTAGATTGGCTTTGCTGTGCACATTGGACGAGCAAATCTGAGTTAGGTTCGGTAAAGAACCTCTGAAACTCCATTCCTCCCTAAAAGCAACCAGAATACTGACCAAAAAAAGTCAAAATTAACTTTTTCAGAACCCTATAAATTAACTGAAAGCATTCAATGATCCAAGGAGTATTTATTCAAGAAAAGTGGCTGAACCTCAGTAGAAAGGGCAAACTTTGTGATGTTTGGACTTGTCCCATTACCATCCAGTTTTGAATCAGAAAGTTTGCACCATTATTTGTTGAACAAATAGATGCAGTTTGCTCTGGTTGATTAAGCATCAACTGGTTTATAATATGGCTGAGAATATACATTAATGGCAAATCAACAACTTCACCATCCATAAACCCAGCTTTGGCAGCTAAGTTTTTTTACCAGTAAGTGAACTGACACAGTAATTTTTCTCATGGCCTTCTGGAGTTCATGTAGATCCTAACAGATGACTTTAATGAGGAGAGAATCTGAGAGCTTAAGGTACACAGCACATATTGAGTTCTTTGTGAGTTATTAATATGCTACCATTATCACTACCTTCACTATAAAACATGCCCATGAGCTTTTAACTGAGCCTCTGCCACTGAGCTTAGAATTATAAAATAGGAGTTGTAGAGGAAGCAACAAATAACCCTTAATTATAACCTCCACTCCTGCTGGGATGTAACTCCTCCATCAGAATGAAAAAAGAATAGTTAAATTGCCTAGAACTGTTGGTGAGTGTTTCAGGACTTTTCACACTTTTTTTTTTCCAATTCATTTTTGCCAAGAGTCTATGTCCTTTTCACATCATCTCTGACTACATTGGTTGCCATGGTTTCCTAGCTTTCACTACTCCTAGAAATAAACAACCCATTAGATTTATGTCATTGTTAATTTCTCTCTTTGTATAAAACACATAGGTGATTTGTAGCTTGGAAATCAGCACTAGTTACTGCAAGTCTCCCTTAGCAAAAAGTTGGCCCCAAAACGTTTTAACAGTATATCTATTAGCATGACTTCTATTTAGGAGACCTGTCTTCATGAAAAGGTAAGTATTATTTTTAATTAGTATGTCATATTTGTGTGCTTCTAGAGTTGCTAGAGACAGTTTATTTCTTTTATCTTTTGTATATTTTCAGTATTATCTTGTGTCCAAGCCACTTTTTCTACAGAAAATGTGAAAATAAAAATTAGCCTAAATTATTTCAAAAAAATCACAAATTCCAAAGTGATAGACTCCAAATGAATGATATTTTTTAAAAATGTATTTACTTGAAAATAATATTACAGCATCATGTGGGTGCTCTTTTTGGAGATTCTAAACTGCTCTTACAAAACTTCTGACACCTGATATGTAAGGGTTTTTTCCCCCACCAACCAATTTTCTAACTCTCCAGAACCAACTGGGTGTCCACAATTCAGTTCTGACTCTAACTATCCAGAGTCAGCACAGAACCGCCAGGTTAAGAGCTCAGTCCCACAAGACTGAGACGCCAGTCACAAGTCCTGGGCCTCCCATACTTTTGACTGACTACCTATAAAGCCAGGTTCCCATGACCCCCTCCTTAGGTTTGATGATTTGGTAGGATGACTCACAAAACTCAGGAAAAGTTTACTTACTGTCACTGATTTATTCTAAAATATACAACTGGGAAACAGCCAAATGAAGGAGATGCATGGGGCAAAGTACAGGGTGGGGAGCACAGAGTTTCCATGCCCTCTCCAGGTGTGCCACCCTCCAATCTCTGACCCAGAAGCTCTCCAATCTCTGTCTTTTAGGAGTTTTTATAGAGGGTTCATTAAGTAAGCATGATTAAACATTGGCCATTGATGATCAACTCAACCTCCAGCCCTTCTCAGAAGTCAAGGGATGAGGATGAAAGGTCCAACCCTCTAATCACGAGCTAGTCTTTCTGGCAACCAGCCCCCATCCTGAAGCTACCTAGGTGCCCCCAGCCACTAGTAATCTCATTAGCATACAAAAAGACACCTTATAACCCCAGAGATTACAAGGGTTTTAGAAGCTCTTGTGTCAGGAACTATGGACTAAGGCCAAACATTATAACAAAAGATGCTCCTATCATCTCTGTCATTCAGGAAATAAGTTTTAGGAGCTCTGTGCCAGGAACTGAGGAATTGAGAGACAATATCACAGAAGCACATCAATTCTTTCAAGCCACCAAGAGAACCAGTCTACAATCTGGTGGGTGTGACTCTCCCAAATGACCTCAGCTCCATCCAGTCCAAGACCCAAAGAGAACTCAGGCTGAAAGAATATAAATAGCTTCATACCCAGTAAAAAGAAAGGAAGTTGAGGAAAAGTTTATAATCTCCTAAGGGACCAGGTCCTATTTCCTATGGAAATTATCTTAGAAGCTCCTGAATCATGTTCCCTTTTGATGTCATGGAGAACTGCTGCCTAAAATCTTGATGCTGGGACTTCCCATCCATCCACTCCACCCCACCCTCACCATCTCTAGCCCAGTTGAAACTTTGCATATAATACTTGCCAGTAACTTAGGGTAAAGCTCCTATCTTATTCATTCTTGTATTGTCAGCACATACTACAGAGCCCAGGGCATAGGAAGCTCTCAACTGTGTTGAAATATGTGGAACTAAAATATTTGTTGAATGAGCAATGTATGCACAGGCCTGCAATCATAACAAGTTGAATGTAGCTTAAGTGAGATATTTGAGGGAATAGGCCAACGTGCCCATCCTAGGCTAAGCCCAGTCAGCCTCACAGAAAGAAGGATAGCAAATCAGAGGAGAGTGGCCAAGAACCAGAACCTTCAGGAAGGTCAGATACAGCTAGGCCACTGGCCAATCCAGATAACGCCAAAGGGTCAATTGCTTTCCCTACTGGCTTTGAGACATAGATTGGATTTCAAATGTGCCCTGAATCAGTTTATCCTTTTTTTTTTTCCATTTTATGATACATTTTATCAGTTTATTCTTTGATTCAACATTCAACAAGCTCACTTACAAAACCTTTATCTGAGTGATACAAGGAAAACGAAGGCCTTCCAGAGCCTGCAGAGATCCTTTGGTGATGCACTTAAGTAGCCATGACACCAACTCAAACGGGTATGGCCATAAGAAGGAGATAAATAAAGCTCCACCTGATAAGAGATCTGTTAATAATCATCTGATTATTACCAAAGAAGTTCTTTCTCACTTAAGACTTTTCTTTCTAAATAGATATACACCCAGCAGAAAGGGATTATGAAGTGATGCTCAGACTCGTCGCTCTGCTTACAACACTGGCCTCTCCCCACGCCTCTCTTTCTTAAGTCCTTTCATCTTCAGGTCTCAACCTAGAAGTCTGTTCCTCTAGAACGACTTCTTTGCTCCTTCTAAGGTCGCTGCTACATGCTTCAAGACACATAGGACTTACATTATCAGAGCACTTACTACACTGTCTCCTAATTATTTGCTTAATTTTCTGTCCCTTTAATAAGATTAAATTCCATTAAGAAAGAACTACACTTGGCCAGGTCACCCTGAATCTCTGCTCAGGGTCTGGTGCACAGTAGGCCTGCAGCAAATATTTTATATGGATTTATCAATCAATCAACACAGAGCACATTTCAAGAGCCTCAACAAAAATCAAAGTGGAATAACACTGAGTAGTCAAACTGTTCATCAATCTAACTGGACATGAAAATAGATTAATGCAAATTTTCCCCACCAAATATGTAATTCAAGGCTAAAGGCTCTGGGACTTCCCTGGCGGTCCAGTGGGTAAGATTCCGCACTCCCAATGCAGGGGGCCCAGATTTGACCCCGGTCAGGGAACTAGATCCCGCATGCATGCCGCAACTAAGAGTTCGCATACCACAACTAAGAAGTCCGCATGCTCCAACTAAGAACTGCTGCAGCCTAAATAAATAAATAAATAAATACTTAAAAAAAAAAAAAGGCTAAAGGCCCCGCCCTCATTATGGAAAGGAGTTCACTTGTACTAGCAATGAGTCATGGAGGAAATGGAAGCAGAGAGAGCATTTGAAACCCCAAATTATCCAACATTTATTTATTCCTACCGTTAGTTCCCTCACCACCACAATACCTTTTAATAGAACCGCTAATAAAGAAAGAGGAAAAACCATGCCCTAAATTTCTGCTCCTCCTGCTTCTGTCTTCTGGGAGCCTTGAGAGCTGGCAATAGCCAGAAGAAGAATGAGGAATAAAGGGAGTGAATAATCCCTGCACTTCAACTTTCAGTTGTCATGCACTGTCAGTTTCTGACAAACGATCAGAATCATGCCCAAGTCTTGAACAACCTGGGATGCCAGTGTTCACTGTTCTGTATCCCCAGTCCTGGACCCCCTGCTCAGGAAGCTTCCCCATACAGCCTCTCCACCTAAGAACTAGGCTACCAGGGGAGGCTGCGTCCAACACCCATCAGCATCACTGCGTGTCATACACAACTGGACACCACTGAACGTGACCCTGAGCAGCCACATTACGAATGGGATGCAGAAAACAAGCCATGCTGCACTTTCCAATGGAAATGCTCCCGTTTTATCTGTATCTGTACAGATTGCTTTTTCTACAAGGCTGTTACTGCATGGGATGCCTCTATTACATACACAGCCTCTGGAACCATGGACAAGGCTGATCCTTGTCCAAAATCAAAACGTGCCAAAGCAGATCAAAATATGAAGCAGTGCTTAAGTTGAGGTGGAGAGTAATTCACAGGCACAGACATCTAACTTAACTCTTTCTTTGCTGTGGCAATTGGACTGTGGCAACCTAATTGGATGCCACGTCACCACCCTCCTCCCTGCTCCTCAAAGCCATTATCACCACCTAGAATCACAAGATTCTACTATATCACACGATGCTATTCATTGGATTCTAGCAGAGAGGCAATGGAAACACGACAGGACATTTTCCATTTCCAAACAGAGCCCAGGGAAAGCATCGCTCCACTGAAGAATGCTTGCTTTCAGGCGCTCCCAGCTATCCCCAAGTGGTTCATATGCACACCCAGTTGGAGAGTGGCACTTTCCATCTAGAGCAGCTGTTCCACTGAGCCACCCTCAGAAGGTTGCCTCAGCTAAAAGCCAATTTTTTTTATGGCAATGCTCACAAATTAATAAAGCATGTGCAAAGAGACAGCCCTCCAAATAATTAGCCTTCTGATTGCAGATCTTGGGAAGTCATGCCTGATCCAAGCCTGCCTGCAAATCTGGCTCCTTATCCAGTACAGTTGTGAGCAAATAGGTCTTCTGTTAAAATTTCATGTGTTTTTCTTAAAGCACAGTTAAGAAACACAGTACAAAGTAGCTTCTCCCAGCTCTTACCAGAATGCAAACACACTTCTCCCTCTGACCCGGAAGGCACCAGGGGGGTAACCATAAAGCTCCCAATTAAAATGAATCCAGATTGGGGAGGGGTGAGAATAAGAGCTGATGTTAGAGCTTCTTGAATCCATATTTGAGGAGGTGTGAGAAAAAGGACTGATATCGGACCTTGTTGGGATTGATTCTTACAGCTGTTTAAAGAATAATGTGTTTCTTATTACAAAGTAATTAATATTCACTGTAGAAATACCAACAAGCATGAGAAGAAAGATAAATTAGCAATAATCCACTTTCCAAAAGTAAGCACTGTTAAGATTTGAGTACAATTGCTCCCTTCCATGCTTGTGTGTGTATGTTTGTTGTGAGTACTATTTTGTAACTATTATTTTTACTTATAAAACTGCTATATAAATATTTTGTACATTTTTAAAGACCACATGTATGGGTACTAAAAATAGCTAACATTTATTGAGCCGGGAACCTTGCTGTATTATCTCTTATTAAAAGTTAAACTGAGGGCTTCCCTGGTGGCGCAGTGGTTGGGAGTCCCCCTGCCGATGCAGGGGACGCGGGTTTGTCCCCTGGTCCGGGAAGATCCCACATGCCGCGGAGCGGCTGGGCCCGTGAGCCATGGCTGCTGGACCTGTGCGTCCGGAGCCTGTGCTCCGCAGCGGGAGAGGCCATGACAGTGAGAGGCCCGCGTACCACAAAAAAAAAAAAAAAGTTAAACTGAGGCATAGTAAACATTTTAAGAGTTGAGCAAAAATCTATTCAAATCCAGCGGCGCCAAACCTGAAAGTGGTTAGGAGCGTTCCACTGACAGGAGATTGGGGAAAGTCTTATATAGAGAAAGTGCAGAAGCAAATTAAGAAAGCTTTTGATTGGCTATAGCTTAAAGCCTAGTTGGCTGTCTGTGATTGGTTGCCCTTAGCATTTTGATTTTGTAACTTTGAGGCACTTAGGGCTTAGATTTTGGTTTGCTTACATAGGTGCAGGACGGTCTAACGGCCTCCTTGGTTAATTAATTTAGCATTCCCTTACTCTTCACAAGGACTCTCTGAGTTAGACACTCTCACATTTTACCCTTTTATAAATGAGAAAACAGAGATGTAGAGATAAGCTGTGATGTCTTTTGTCTGCTTCTCCTCCTCCCCTTACACCATCCTCATACCAAGAGCAAGAAGACAGCTTCGGGCACCTCCTCATCTCTCTACACACCAGCTAGACCAGCCCTGAGAGAACAGGTCACCAGGCAGGTCTTCCAGGACCACCTCTGCCAGGGCAGAGCAGGTGTGCCTGCCACACACACCTCGGGGTCCCAACGACCACACCAATGCTTTCCTGCCCTGTTTCTCCCCATGTTGGACCAGGACTCAGTTTTAATACTAATACGAAGACACAGAGCACCACTTTCTGTACAGCGTTCCCTCTGCACCATTTGGAAATCACAGTTCACAGCTTCTACTTCAGGCTTGCCAGGACCAGAAATCACATGCACCATATTTTCTCTTGTTTGTACCACCTCTTATTAAACAAGGGGTTGAATCTTGTTCTCTCCTGCTTTTTATCTCTTGTTTCGAATTATTTTTCTTCCATTTCTCTTCTCTTTCACACTATTTCCATTACTGCTTATGTCTTTGCAAGACAAGATTTGTTCTCCTTTCTTCTCGTGTTCCCTTTGTTCACTGCACCTCTCCCTCACCTCACCCCGGTCTCCTCCACCAACTTATGAGCTCTCAGCTTCATTTTCTGGTAGAGAAGTTCCCCTTCCTATTGCCCTTGGTCTAGCATGCTCATTCAAGGCTGCTCCTGACATATAAAGGAGCCAGTGGCACCAAAGTTGACAAATCCCCGTTCCATACAATAAAGAGATGGTAGGAAGTTATCCCATCCAGAAGAACCCACTAGCTGCTGCCACATACAAGCACACATTCCCGACTTTCCATTCGTCTGCACTCTTCCTCAGTGATCTCCAGCTCCCACTAGTTCCTCATACAACCAAAACCAACGTGATGCTGTACGTGCCAAAGGGTCTTTCCTAGAGCCTCTCAGTCGGCATTTGGCTTCGCAATGGTTATAGCTCACAAATGCAAATACAGGTAATGAGTGCAGAAAGATTACAGTGCACCCTCTAGCTAACATCTGGAGGCAGCTCTGCTTGGCTTTCTGACAAAGGCTGAGGTGTTCCGGAGACATTTCACTGCAATCCAACCTGCTACCTAGAAACCAGGCTGCCTAATTTCACTTGTCACCAGTAACTCAGGTTTAGGAGTCAGAACATTGCAAGCAGTTTAGGGTGAGGTGGGAGAAGTGGGGCGTCTGAAATGCAATTCATTTTGCTTCCAGGCTGGCTCTCCAGCAAGTCTGTAGGGAGCACTTGTTTTTCAGCTTAATTATATTCCTTTACCACCCCAGTGTCTCCAGCGCCTCCTGCCTCTTCTCTGTGCCCTGCCTGCCCCCCAGTTTTCACAGGCACTCACACACACTCTCACACATACACACACACAAAAATATACACCCAAGATTCCCAGGCTTTCAAAATGTACTCACTGATAGGAACCAAGCGCCGTTTATAACGGGTCTTTTTGTGCGTGTTTTTAATTTTTACCATAATAGAAAATAGAGAAGAAAATTAAAAATATCACTATTAGGAGGACAAATCCCTACTTATCTGCTGAGACCTGACCACCAAACATCTCCCCAGAGGACTGGCCAGTCTCTCTGGGACTAGTCCCCACAGGCTTCCTGCTGTAGGGTCCCAAGTTGTTGGCAGCAACATCTGAAAATAATAAACGATCCAAGACTGCATGCTGTGAATCTTCCTTCTAGAAGTATATTCAATCCTGACCTGTCCTCTCACAGTAACACTGGGGACCTATATCACAAACCTCAGTATTGCACTGAAGAGTAAAGAGGCTCTTATTTGGATACTGTAAGGTCAAAACCATGTGGCTGCTTTCCCTCAACACAGCCTCACTTGAGGCTAAATAACAGTGGTGCACTTCTGCTTTGCACTGAGCTGAGAAAGAGTTTGTGTGATTTTCTCAAGCATGATGGAAACATGCAAAAATATGTCAGGATACAAATATCTTACTTAAGACTCAGTGCATAGGGCTTCCCTGGTGGCACAGTGGTTAAGAATCCGCCTGCCAATGCAGGGGACACGGGTTCAAGCCCTGGTCCGGGAAGATCCTACATGCCGCAGAGCAACTAAGCCCATGCGCCACAACTACTGAGACTGTGCTCTAGGGCCCATGAGCCACAACTACTGAGCCCGCAAGCCACAACTACTGAAGCCTGCGCGCCTAGAGCCCGTGCTCCGCAACAAGAGAAGCCACCGCAAT
>NC_041222.1:73048133-73055628 GCF_002837175.3 Physeter macrocephalus
CTCACTGCAACTAGAGAAAGGCCACGCGCAGCAACGAAGACCTAATGCAGCCAAAAATAAATAAATTAAATAAATAAATTTTTTTAAAAAAGATTGAGTGCACAGGATTCAGACAAAGTCTGTGGAGAGATTCAAAGAATCATTGATTTGGGACGATCTCAAGCAGGTAAGAGTGAGAGGCAAGGTTTTAACTATCTGTTGCCAGCTATAACAATAAGTGAACTGTAAATTTTTCTGACTGGAGGTTTCCTAAGACAGCAGAGATAGAAATATTCCTGAAATTCTAATGCAGGGAAAGTCACTCAAATAAATACTTCTTAAGGTAATCGATGCATTAAAAGGAAGCATTTGTGGACTAAAAGCCACATAACACACAGAGGTTGCATCCTGACAGGATAGTTGTTAAAAGAATCCATTTGTGGATTCCAATGCTCAGGGTCAGTAATTGCTCAGAAAAAGGTTAATGGAAACAAAACAGAATTCAGGGCACATTCTCCCAAACAGTATGCAGAAATGTAAGCAAAAATATACCCTTAGCATATCCTCCAGCTATAGAATGCAAAATCATTGCAACCTTCTATTTAGTAGAATTTACAGTCAATACAATGGAGAACTGAGGGAGACTAGATGTAGGGGGACATTTGCGTGACTGGGCAGAGGGTCTAAACGACCTCTGGTCACTTCCAACCTAAGGCTGCAATGATTCCATGTTCGAAGGCAGAGGGTCTGGATGTGAATAAACAAAGTGGTGACTGGATGGAGCTGAAGGACTTTTCTCAAATCAGCTTCTAGCCCCAGAAGCTGCTCTGAAAATTTTATAAATATGTCACAGACTCACACAAATTACGGTAAATTGACCGAGAATGAAAGCCATAAAACCTAAAGGCTGTGGTCTAATCTTCCTTCCCAGAAAAAAAGGGAAACCTGATCTGGGCAGCAGTATTTTAGAAATGTTGGGACAGTGGGAGTCTGGCGTGGGTTTCAGGATCTAGAGCAGCAATGTCCTTGGAACATCATGAACAGAGCAAGAGAAGGACTGAGCTAGAGAAGGTGTCAAGAGAGAGTCTAGAAACATGAATAGGACCCAGGAGCCTCGTACAAGAGGTTTGGAACCGGGATGAATGAGCAAATATGAGGCTGGAGGGAATCCTTCCAGAAAGAGATGCCAAAGCTATCCCAGTTCAAACGACTTTTGAAAACTATACTCCTGCGTTTATCAGGCCACACAGATAACCACACGAGTCAGCCACAGCGAGTACTGTGTGCCCTTTGGCTGAGGGTTGTGCATGGTACAGGCTGGTAGTGGATAGCTTTTAGTGAGGCCTCACTCCCTCCAGACTCAGAGCTAAGTGTTCTGCATGCAACATGTTATCTAGTCTTCATAATAAATATAACCCTTTGATAAGGGTTGCCTCCAGCCTTATCAAACCCCTCAGTTAGAGAAATAATATTTATGAAGGATTCGTGGATTCGAAATTGTATCCTTCAGTTAAACTAAATCAGAAAGCTACACAACAAGGAATGCTTGGGGGTACATGGTGCTTACCCTCCGTCCTCCACCTCCAGCTCCTTTAACTGAACAGCACTGTGTTGCTACCCACCAGCTGACACATGTGAAGAGTATCACTGTGCATAAGGTAAGAATAGTATCTATTACATTATAGTATCCTCTTCATGAATCCCCAAGTGACATAATTCCTGATCTTAATACATTATACCTAAGAATTATTATAGCTCTCCTAGCACTTGGCATGTTTTTATGTCATAGACACTAGATTATGCAACTGATCCTGTTTTCCTACTAGCATTAGCTGCTAGGAAGCTCCAGGTCAGATTTGTGAATCAAGTCAAGACATGCTATTACCCTAACTACATTCCATTCTTTCTTGCTCCAGTTTAACATTTAGTTATGTTTTTTCTTTTTTAAAATTTATTTATTTATTTTATTTTTGGCTGCGTTGGGTCTTCGTTGCTGCGCGCGAGCTTTCTCTAGTTGCAGCAAGCAGGGGCTACTCTTCGTTGCGGTGCACAGGCTTCCCACTGCAGTGGCTTCTCTTGTTGTGAAGCACGGGCTCTAGGCACAAGGGCTTCAGTAGTTGAGCATGCGGGCTCAGTAGTTGTGGCTCGTGGGATCTAGCGCGCAGGCTCAGTAGTTGTGGCGTACGGGCTTAGCTGCTCCGCAGCATGTGGGATCTTCCCGGACCAGGGCTCGAACCTGTGTCCCCTGCATTGGCAGGCAGATTCTTATCCACTGCACCACCAAGGAAGTCCTAGTTATGTTTTATCTTTTTTATCCTATAAAATTTTGTACATTGCTAAAAATCCTTTATGTACGAGAGCATTTTGTACAAAATAAACATAGACATACACATATTCATATGTACAGATCTAAAAGTGCTATGGCCAAATTGTAAAAACAGTGCAGGTACTAAGGGTTTCATGTAGAAATAATTGAAATTAGTGAAATTCCTGTCCCCTGTTAAAATTATTTATTAATATTTATAAGTAACCCACTTTTCCTGTTTCACATTTTTATTGAGGAAATCCATTTTCCACTTTCCAGAAACCTGGATTTCTTTAGTCTTCATGGAGAAACCAAGCATTCTGTTTTGTATGGAACAACTTCTCCATCTATTGGCACAATTTAATATTGCAAATAATATCTTAAAATCAGATGTTCCCTTGTTATGTTATGGAAAGTTTTCCCCCACTAAGAAACTCAAGAAGTTTCCACTGTCAGTAATTAAATACATCTCCCCTGCTTTAAGCTTTTTGCTTTTAGGAGCTAATAAACCTATAGAAATTAAATTCATGGCACTATCACTGGGCTGAGAGGCTTCCTGGATCACAATCCCCACCTCCTAAAGGAAGTCAAGTCAAATTTTCCAAAATAAGATGAAGAAGTATTATGCATAGACTTAGTCTAAACCAACATAGGATGTGACAATTATTTTTATATTTTTTTATTTATTTTTTTAAAATAAATTTATTTATTTCATTTATTTATTATTTTTGGCTGCGTTGGGTCTTCGTTGCTGAGCGCGGGATTTCCCTAGTTGTGGCGAGCAGGGACTACTCTTCGTTGCGGTGCACAGGCTTCTCATTGCAGTGGCTTCTCTTGTTGTGGGGCATGGGCTCTAGGCGTGCGGGCTTCAGTGGCTTCTCTTGTTGTAGAGCATGGGCTCTAGGCGTGCGGGCTTCAGTAGTTGTGGCTTGTGGGCTTAGTTGCTCTGCGCCATGTGGGATCTTCCCAGACGAGGGCTCGAACCCATGTCCCCTGCATTGGCAGGTGGATTCTTAACCACTGAGCCACCAGGGAAGCCCGACAATTATTTTTAAATCACATTTAAAGCCTGAGTGAAATCTGGACATGACAACATTTCAATCCTCATTTGTTACACCTTATAAGTGACAAGACACATGGGCGTCCAAAAGGGCCAATCAATTTTGTAAGCATGTACCATAAACTAATACTAAAAATTGAGACAGAACCAGTCTTACCATTCCTCACCCACCAACAAATCTCTACCTTTGAATAAGTCATTCCCTTCATCTGACAAAGCAATGCCACTTTCTCATAAACAAAAGTTTTCCCTTAAAATTTTTTAAAGCGTAAGATGTTTTCAAAATCCCTGTGATGTTGCAACATCTATATGACTATATATCTGCAGTGAATTTATTTATATGTACAGCTCTTATATTATTATTCTACAGATCTGAGTTTAAAATCCAATTCTTCCACTTATACAAAGTGTGCAGCCTTGAGTAAGTTATTTTACCTCTGGAACCTTCTTTCCTCATGTATACATGAAAATAATACTAATTACCATGTAGGACTGTTTTGAAGATTAAATAAGATATCTTTTTAAATACCTAGCACTTAGTAGATACTCAATAAATGGTAGATTTTAGTAATAGTTGCAGTTGTTGTAGGAAGAAGAAAAGGCTTTGTTAGATTTTTCCCACAAGTCCCTTGACCTCTCAATCCTTCACAAATTGAATCTCTGACCTGAAGAAACAACTTAAGAGGACATAAAATCAGGGAGATTCATAAACAGCAAGAAATAAGAGCCTTAATGAAAACTATGAAGTTTCAGACAGGAAGAAGCAAATGCGAACAGAAGAAAAAATAAGAATTAGAACAGAAATCAGTGAAATTGAAAATAGGAAATCAATAGAGAAAATCAACAAAAAGCAAAGTTAGCTCTTTGAAAAAAAATTCAGTAAAATTGATAAGCCTCTAGCCAGGGTAACTAAGCAAAAAAGAGAGAAGACACAAATTACTAATATTAGAAATGGAAGAGGGAACATCACTATAGATCTCATGGACATTGAAATGATAATAAAGGAATACTATGAACCTCTATGCCCACAAATTTGATAACCTAGATGACATTAACCAATTCCTTGAATGACAAAATATGCCAAAACTCACACAAAAAGAAGTGGAAAATCTGAAGAGGCCTATAGCTATTAAGGAAAGTAAATCAGTAATTAATAACCCTCCAAAACAGAAAGCATTAAGCTCAGATGGGTTCACTGGTGAATTTTACTAAACATTTAAGGAAGAAATATTACCAATTGTCCACAGTCTCCTTCAGAAGATAAAAGCAGAGGAAATACATCCTAACTCATTCTATGAAGCCAGCATTACCCTAATACCAAAACTAGACAAAGACATTCGAGAAAACCACAGATCAATATCTCTGATGAACATAGATGAAAAAATCCTTGACAAAATATTAGCAAATCAAACCTGACATTGTATTAAAAAAATGTGGTAGGAACTTCCCTGGTGGTCCAGTGGGCAAGACTCCATGCTCCCAATGCAGGGGGCCCGAGTTTGATCCCTGATCAGGGAACTAGATCACATATGCTGCAACTAAGAGTCCACATGCCTCAACTAAGAAGCCCGCAAGCCACAACTAAGACCCGGCACAGCCTAAATAAATAAATAAATAAATAAATAAATAAATAATCTTTACGTGCACTACAACTAGAGAGCCCATGCACTGCAACTACTCAGCCTGCATGCCACAGCTAGAGAGAATCCTGTGTGCTTCAACGAAAGACCCCACATGCTGCAATGAAGATCCTGCATGCTGCAACTAAGATCTGATGCAGCCAAATAAATAAATATTTAAAAAATAAATACATTTTTATAAATAAAAATTTTTTTTAATGTTTTAATGTGGTACACCACAACCAAAAGGGATTTATCCCAGGTATGCACAACTGGTTCAACATTTGAAAGTCATTTAATATGATCCATCACATCAACAGGCTAAAGAAGAAAAATCACATGATCATATCAATAGATGGAGACAAAGCATTTCACAAAATCCAACACTGATTTATGACTAAAAAAAAAACTCTCAGCAAATTAGGAATAGAGGGGAACTTCCTCAATTTGATAAAGAACATCTACAGAAAAACCTATTGCTAACATCAAACTTAATAACAAAAACCTCAAAGCCTTCCCCCTAAAATTAGGAACAGGTAAGAATGTCCCCTCTCACCACTGCTTTTAACATCTTATTGGAAGTTTCTTTTTAATTGAAGTATAGTTGATTTACAATGTTGTGTTAGTTTCAGGTGTACCGCAAACTGATTCAGATATATATATATATACACATATATATATATGTTGTTTTTCAAATTCTTTTCCCATATAGGTTATTACAAAATACCGATTATAGCTCCCTGTGCTATACAGTAGGTCCTTGTTGTTTGTCTATTTTATATATAGTACTGTGTATATGTTACTCCCAAATTCCTAACTGGAAGCTTTAACTAATTCAATAAGACAAGAGAAGTAAATAAAAGGTACACAGATTGTGAAGGAGGAAGTAAAACTTTGTTTATAGATGATAGGATTGTCTATGCCGAAAATTCAAAAGAATCAACAAAAAAACTCCTGAAACTAGTAAGCTATTACAGCAAGGTTGCAGGATACAAAAATAAAATATGAAAGTCAATCACTTTCCTACATACCAGCAATGAACAAGTGGAATCTGAAATTAAAAACACATTACCATTTATACTAACACCCCCTAAAAATGAAATGTCTAGGTATAAATCTAACAAAATATGTACAATGATGAGAGAAATCAAAGAAGAACTGAATAAAATGGAGAGATATTTCATGTTCATGAATAGTAAGATTCAATATTGTCAAGATGTCAATTCTTCCCAACTTGATCTACAGAATCAACACAATCCCAATCAAAATCTCAGCAAGTTATTTTATGGATATCAACAAGCCGATTTTAAAGTTTATATAGAAAGGGGAAAGACTCAAAATAGCCAACTCAATATTAAAGGACAGACGACCTGAATGCCTGACTTCAAGACTTACTATGAAGCTACAGTAATCAAAACCATGATATTAGTGAAAGAATAGTCAAATAGATCAATGGAACAGAATAGAGAGCCCAGAAATAGACCCATATAAATATAGTCAACTGATCTCTGACACAGGAGCAAAGGCAATACAATGAAGCAAAGACAGTCTTTTCAACAAATGGTGCTGAAACAGCTAGACATCCACATGCAAAAAACAAAACAAAACAAAACAAAAAAACCGAAACACAGACTTTACACCCTTCAAAAAAATTAACTCAAAATGGATCACAGACCTAAATGCAAAATCAAAACTAGAAAACTAGAAGATAATGTAGGAGAAAGTCTAGATGACCTTAGGTATGGCAATGACATTTTTAAAAATATTTTTAAATTTATATTTATTTATTTATATTTTTTATTTTTGGCTGTGTTGGGTCTTCACTGCTGCATGCAGGCTTTCTCCAGGTGCAGTGAGTGGGGGCTACTCTTCATTGCGGTGCACAGGCTTCTCATTGCAGTGGTTTCTCTTGTTGGGAGTGCAGGCTCTAGGCGTGCGGGCTTCAGTAGTTGTGGCACGGGAGCTCAGTAGTTGTGGCTCGCAGGCTCTAGAGTGCAGGCTCAGTAGTTGTGGCTCACAGGATTAGTTGCTCCGCAGCATGTGGGATCATCCCAGAACAGGGCTTGAACCCGTGTCTACTGCAGTGGCAGGCGGATTCTTAACCACTGCACCACCTGGGAAGCCCTCCTCTAAAACTTTTATAGTTTTAGATTTTAGATTTAAGAATATGCTCGAGGGCAGACAGCAGAAGCAAGAAGAACTACAATCCTGCAGCCTGTGGAACAAAAACCACATTCACAGAAAGACAGACAAGATGGAAAGACAGAGGGCTATGTACCAGATGAAGGAAGAAGATAAAACTCCAGAAAAACAGCTAAATGAAGTGGAGATAGGCAACCTTCCAGAAAAAGAATTCAGAATAATGACAGTGAAGATGATCCAGGACCTCGGAAAAAGAATGGAAGCAAAGATAGAGAAGATGCAAGAAATGTTTAACAAAGACCTAGACAAATTAAAGAACAAACAAACAGAGATGAACAATACAATAATTGAAATGAAAACTACACTAGAAGGAATCAATAGCAGAATAAC
>NC_041222.1:73055827-73057002 GCF_002837175.3 Physeter macrocephalus
GGGATGGAAAAAGATATTCCAGGCAAATGGAAATCAAAAGAAAGCTGGAATAGCAATACTCATATCAGATAAAATAGACTTTAAAATAAAGAATGTTACAAGGGACAAGGAAGGACACTACATAATGATCAAGGGATCAATCCAAGAAGAAGATATGACAATTATAAATATATATGCACCCAACATAGGAGCACCTCAATACATAAGGCAACTGCTAACAGCTATAAAAGAGGAAATCGACAGTAACACAATAACCGTGGAGGATTTTAACACCTCACTTACACCAATGGACAAATGATCCAAAATGAAAATAAATAAGGAAACAGAAGCTTTAAATGACACAACAGACCAGATAGATTTCGTTGATATTTATAGGATATTCCATCCAAAAACAGCAGATTACACTTTCTCCTCAAGTGCACACGGAACATTCTCCAGGATAGATCACATCCTGGGTCACAAATCAAGCCTCAGTAAATTTAAGAAAATTGAAATCATATCAAGCATCTTTTCTGACCATGCTATGAGATTAGAGTCAATTAAAGGGAAAAAACATTAAAAACACAAACACATGGAGGCTAAACAATACGTTACTAAATAATCAAGAGATCACTGAAGAAGTCAAAGAGGAAATCAAAAAATACCTAGAGACAAATGACAATGAAAACAAGACGATCCAAAACCTATGGGATGCAGCAAAAGAGCTCTAAGAGGGAAGTTTATAGCTATACAAGCCTACCTCAAGAAACAAGAAAAATCTCAAATAAATAATCTAACCTTATACCTAAAGGAACTAGAAAAAGAAGAAGGAACAAAACCCAAAGTTACCAGAAGGAAAGAAATCCTAAAGATCAGAGCAGAAATAAATGAAATAGAAACAAAGAAAACAATAGCAAAGATCAATAAAACTAAAAGCTGGTTCTTTGAGAAGATCAACAAAATTGGTAAACCATTTGCCAGACTCATCAAGAAAAGGAGGGAGAGGACTCAAATCAATAAAATTTGAAACGAAAAAGGAGAAGTTACAACAGACACCGCAGAAGTACAAAGCATCCTAAGAGACTACTACATGCAACTGAATGCCAATAAAATGGACAACCTGGAAGAAATGGACAAATTCTTAGAAAGGTATAACCTTCCAAGACTGAACCAGGAAGAAATAGAAAATATGAATA
>NC_041222.1:73059780-73092319 GCF_002837175.3 Physeter macrocephalus
ATAAGAACCTGCTGTATAAAAAAATAAATAAAATAAAATTCAAAAATTAAAACAAAAACAAATAGACTTGAAAGTCACCTTAAATGCCACCATGTGGAGAGAACTAGTTAAACGTGTGTGTGTGTATTCTATAAACTGTAAAGATAACATTTTGGTTAAAAAAAAAAAGAGTAAGCTCTATTTTGAGTAATTCTTGAATATAATATGAGGTATGGGTTGAAACCGATTTTCTTATATATGGATATATAATTGTTCCTGCCTTTTTTTCCATTGACTTACATTTGCACCTATGTTGATAATCAGTTTTCTTTGAAAAAGATACATATATGTATGCATGTCTATTTCCAGACTCTCTATTCTCTTGCATTGATCTATGTGTCTATTCTTTTGCCAATACTGCACTATCTTAATTAAAATAGTTTTACAAAAAATCTTGAAATCAGGTACAGTGAATGCTTCAGCTTGTTTCTTCTCTTTCAGAATTGTTATGGATATTCTATTTCATTTGTCTTTCCATCATAGGAAATTTTAGAATTAGCTTATCAACTTCTACCAAAACAATCCTGCTGGAATTGATTGGTATTGCATTGAATCTACAGTTCAACTTGGAAAGAACTGATATCCCAACAATATTAAGGCTTGAAATCCATGAACACTGTATGGCTCTCTATTTACTTAGCTCTTCTTTGATTTCATTCATCAGTGTTTTGCAGTTCCACATACAGATCCCTCACATATTTTTTGAGATTTATACTTAAGTATTGTATAATTTTCATATTATTATAAATAGTACTGGTCTTTAATTTTAATTTCCAACTTTTTATTGCTAATTTATAAAAATACAATTGAATTTTATATATTGACCTTGTACCCTAAAATCCTGCTAAACTTAATATTAGTTTTAGTAATCTTTTTGTAAATTCTTTGGGATTTTCCTCATAGTCATTCATGTCACCTACGAATAGAATACAGCTCTTTCTTCCCAGATTGTATACCTTTTATCCTTTTTCCAGGCTTATTTCAGTGGCTTGTATATGGAACAAAATCAAATAGAAGTGATAACAGTAGACATCCTTGCCTTGTTTCTGATCTTACAGAGAAAGCAGTCAGTCTTTTGCCATTAAGTATGACATTAGCTGTAAGTTTATCATAGATGCCCTTTATCAGGTTGAGGAAGTTCCCTTCTACTCCTAGTTTGCTGAAGTTTTTATTACGAATGGATGCTGAATTTTGTCAGATGATTTTTCTCCATCTATTAAGGTAGTTATAGTTTATCTTAGTCTGTTAATACAGTGAATTACAGTGGTTAATTTTTTTTTTTTTTTTTTTTGGCGGTACACGGGCCTCTCACTGTTGTGGCCTCTCCCATTGCGGAGCACAGGCTCCGGACACACAGGCTCAGCGGCCATGGCTCACGGGCCTAGCCACTCCGCAGCATGTGGGATCTTCCCGGACTGGGGCAGGAACCCGTGTCCCCTGCATCGGCAGGCGGACTCTCAACCACTGCGCCACCAGGGAAGCCCAGTGGTTAATTTTTGAATGTTGAACCACTCCTGCTTTCCTGAGATAAATCTCTTTTTCATGATATACTATCCTATTTATTTAGTTGGTAAACTTGATTGGCTAATATTTCGTTGAGGATTTGCCTGTTCTGGACATTTCATACAAATGGAATCATACAATATGTTGTCTTTTATGACTGGCTTCTTTCATTTAGCATGATGTTTTCAACATTCATCCATGGTGTAGCATGTATCAATACTTCATTCCTTTTTATTGCCAAATAATATTCCATTATATGGATATACCACTTTTTGTTTATACATTCTTTAGTTGATGGACATTTGGGTTGTTTCTACTTTTGGCCATCATAAATAATGCTTCCATAAACAATTATGTATAAATTTTTATATGGACATATGTTTTCATATCTCTTGGGTTTATACCTAGAAGCAGAATTGCTGAGACATATGGTAAGTGTGTCTAACCTTTGAAAAATGTCCAAACTGTTTTCAAAGTGGCTGCACTATTTTACATTCTCACCAGTAATGTATGAAGGTTCCAGTTTCTCCACATCCTCATCAATACTTGCTATTGTAATTTTTTAATTGTGTTTGGTTTTTAAATGTTTCTGCTTTAAATACCATATATTTCTACCATATAGCCCATGTATTTCCAAGAGAATGTTTTATATTTTTGTTTAATTATAACAAGGTCAATAAAGCCATAATCAGTTAGTGAAATAGTATGAAATCCAAATATAAATGTCTATAACCTGTGTTAAATAAATAAAATTTTCTTCTCCAAAATAGTTTTTTAAAATAGTCTCAAAGTTAAAGATCAGTGTGTCACTGGAGAACATCTTGCTGATAAACTAGCCAGATCCAAATTCATGATGACAAAAATATATTTATACATATATATATTAAAAATTTGACTAGAACTTTATTCTCCAACCTAATTAATATTTATATTTCTTTTTCCCAAAGGGATAAACCATTTTTTCCAGCTGTACTGAGGTGTAATTAACAAATAAAAATTGTATATATTTAAGGCATACAATGTGATAATTTGATATATGTATATATTGAGAAATTATTACCACAATAAAGCTAATGAGCACATCCAACACCTCACATTGTTGCCCTTTTTTTGTGTGTGGTGAAACACTTAAGATCTACTCGGTTAACCAATAAAACTATACGACATTAATGAAAGAAATTGAAGAAGACACAAATAAATGGAAAGATATCCCATGTTTATGAACTGGAAGAATTCACATTGTTAAAATGTCCATACTACTAAAAGCAATCTAGAGATTCAATGCAACCAACCCCTACCAAAATTCCAATGGCATTTTTCACAGAAATGGAAAAAGCAATCCTAAAATTCATATGGAACCACAAAACACTCCAAATAGCCAAAGCAATCTTGAAAATAACAATGCTGAAAGTATCACACGTCCTGGTTTCAAACTATATTACAAAGCTATAGTAACCAAAACAGTGTGGTTCTGGTTAATATTACACTTTAAAAACATCAAGTTTTCAGCTTTTGCCCTCATCTCCTTAAAAGCATAAAATGACTATCTCAGTGCTTTACACCTTCAAACCATCCTTTTCAACAATTATTTTTCTTCTCAAGATTCCTGCTACTGAAATGTGTGGCCTCTGGTTTCAACTATAATTTTGATCAAAGCTAAATCAGGAATATTTTGATCTTATAATTTTATTTATAAATTAATATTCAAGAAATAGAAATTTTTAACAGGTACAAATTATCAATTTCTCCCATCAAATTAAAAAAAATTTATATCCAGCATTATGAAGGATCCGAAAAGACAGTTATTCTGGCTCAGAAGGTGGAAATTTAAACTATTACAAGTTTTCTGGAGGATAATTTATAAACATAATTTAAAAGTTTTAAGAATGTACAAACCCTTTGACCCAGCAATTCTTTTTCTAGGAATTTTTTTTCCTATTTTTTGGCCATGCTGTGTGACATCCAGGATCTTAGTTCCCCGACAAGGAATCGAACCTGTGCCCCCTGAAGTAGAAAGCACGGTGCCTTAACCAGTGGACCGCCAGGGAAGACCCTCTTCTTCTAGGAATTTGTGCAAAGGAAATAATTATAAATGTGGTCAGAATTTTATGCATAAAAATGTTCATCTTTATAATGGAAAAATAAGGAAATTTTTACATAGCTAAAAATTTAGAATGGTCAATGGTTAAATATTGGATTGGCCAAGAAGTTCATTCGGGGTCTGCTGTAACATCTTACTGGAAAAACACAAACTAACTTTTTGGCCAACCCAATGAAATACATTCTATTTGTGTGATGCAATATTATGCAGCAATACAAAAATCATGGTTTCAATTAACTTTCAATGGCCTGAGAAAAGTTTTTGATGTTATGTTTTGACAAAAATGCAACATACAAAACTACCTGTTGTGTGTTCCCCACTATTGAGATAAGACAGAGACCAATAGAACTAAACATACTGCCAATGATAAGTCATTCATGGGTGGTAGGATTATGGGCAGTTTTTAATGCAGTGTGTATGTGTGTGTGTGTGTGTGTGTGTGTGTGTGTGTGCATGTGCACGTGGGTATATTTTCAAACTTTTCTGCAGTGTACGTGTTTAACTTTTACAATGATAATGAAAGTGATGTACAGAACTGTTCTTAATTTCACCTCTATTTAAAACCACTTTTTTATTTCACTGCACAGCCATAAATGTCTCCTTCATGAATACCTCATTTTGCTTTCTCCAAAAGTTGCAAAAACAACTTAGATAATGAGCAGTTTATTTGCAGTAATAACGTATTGGCTCCACTTAGGGAACAAACTCACAGAACTTTTCCCTATGGCAAAACAAAAATGTCACACACAGAGGCATTACAATGTTTATGCTAACTCTGGCATTTTACATGCTTGAGCTCATTATTATTCTCATTAATTTTGTGATTGTTAATAGTGCTGCTATTTATATAATGACTTAACCTTTACAGATTTCAATCAAAGATTTCAAAACTTAATGGAGAATGTGTCTAGAATGTAAGAGGATGTATCTCTGAGTGACTTTCCCCAGCAGGAGAAATATTTTGATCCTCAATATACTTAAAGGACTGGGATGCCTAGCTAGGGAGAAGTCAAGAAACAATTATTTTATCAGTACAGGTATAAAAATTGTAGATAAGAAATTGGCCTTCATAAAAATATGTATGAATGTCAAAATATACATGAAATGAAAACAAACTACGGGGGTATTTTCTAAATGGTCCCTTTTATATAAGTAATCTTAAAACAAGCAAGGAGTAAAAACGTTTTTTAACGAAAAGCCTTAATTTATTACAAAAGCTGTTCTAGGCTTAAATCTGAGCAGGATAAACTAAAATTTCCAAGGGATAGAAATACAGAAGATTCCACTGTTCGCTTTTGCCAACAGATGGTTTAGGCCATCTTGCACAATCATTTTATCCTTGGTCATAGAGTTGTCCATTAGTCTGTGTCAGCTGTGTTTCTGTATAGTTGTGTAGTGTTTTACAAGCATTGTTAAAGCCGTTATACATGATAAACATAAAAGCAGTAAGAACTATTATATCTCCCATCTTTTTCTCTACTTCAGAACAGCTTATAAGGCAGATAATTACCTGTTGTTTAAAAGAACCATCTGACGGCAAAAATCTGCAAGTCTGATGAAATATTCCATTGCTAAGGCTGTGGTGAAAAGGCACTGGGTAATTGAAATGCTTAACAGTTCTACCACACCTGTGGAGATTATGAAATTGCTACCTCTCAGCTCCAAATCTAACCTTTCATACTCTGCTTTTTGATCCTGGGGCCAGGACTCTCCAACCACCTTTCTGCTTGGTCAGGTGGCTCTAAGTTAGGATGTGTCAGTGGGAGCCTGAGAGGCTACAGGAAGACGAAGGGACTTGCTTCTTCCTGTCTGCTTCCTGGGGGCTTCCTGTTTGTTTGCCATTCCCAGGAGCCGGCCCCGCAGTGCCTTCACGCTGCAGCAGCAGGTACCTTTGCAGAGCAGCAGCCAACTTCAGTTTCCAGTTTTCCCCATACTTGCAAACCCCTGTCTCCCACAGAGACATCAGAATCAGCTGGTCCTCTCCTCCTGCAAGGTCTGTCCCAGGCCCATAAGTCAACCCGTATCAGACTCAGAACCTCCACCAGTCCAGCAGTACCATCTCCTCAGAGTTCTGAGTTGCAGCTCCATAGGACCTCTCCTCTAAGTTTCCTCAGCTGAGGGTTGGGAGCAGCTGCCTACAGTTGCTGCCTTTTGATACCTTAAAGTTCTCTTTTTACCTACAGCTATTAGTAACATTATACCTAATGAACAAGCCTTTATATTAAATTCTTTTGGTTCACATAACTGGTGTGGTCTCTGTTTCCAAAGGTGACCTTGTCTTAGTCAGTTTGGGCTGCTATTACAAGTTACCTTAGACTGGGTGGCTAAAACAGCAAACATTTATTTCTCATGGTTCTGAAAGGTAAAGTCCAAGATGAAGGTGCTGGCCTGGTCGGGTCCTGGTGAGAGTCTTCTTCTGGGTTGCAGAAGAAGTTACAACTGCTAACATTGTATGTTCACATGGCAGAAAGAGACCTAGCTAGCTCTCTAGACTCTCTTTCTAAGGGCACTAACCCCATTCATGAGGGCTCCACACTCATGATCTAATCATTTCCCAAACGGCCCACTTTCAAATACGATCACATTAGGGGAGTCAGGATTTCAACATATAAATTTTGGAAGGACACAAACATTCAGTCCATTGTAGAACCTAACTAATACAGAAAAGAAGTGGGCAATATCTAGCAAAAATGACATGGATTTACCTTTTGAGCCATCAATACCACTGCTAGTACTCTATGCAGAAAGATATATAGTCTTTCTTTGAAATGCTATTCAGAATAGCAAAGATTGGAGACAAAAATGTCTACCAATGGTACATGCACATAATAGGATATTATAAAGTCATAAAAAGAAATGGGAAAAGGCACTATATACAGCCATGGAGTGATCTCCATGATATGTGGTTAGGCAAAAAAAAAAAAAAAGGCAAGAGGAAGAAAATGTGTGTAGGATGCTGCTGTTTGTCTAAGAAAGGAAAGAATAAGAACACAGTCACATATTTACTTTTATTAAACTAAGTTGAAGGATAAACCAAAAAAAACAAAAAACAAAAAACAAGATACCCATTGGAGGTAGGAAAGAATAGGGTGAAGAAGATTGGGACGGAAGCTAGACTTCTCTACATTTACCTTGTTTTACAGATTTGACTTTAAGAGGTTCTGGTGAACAATTCCACCATGTAGGTGTGTATGAGGAGTGGGGGTCCCCCCGCCAACAAGCAATTCTTCAACACCAGCTAGGTGTCCTACAAATCAACTGAACACTGACAGTACCTGGAGATGGCATCAGATCCCACAGGTTAAGGGCTCCATCCTATAAGACTGTCCCCCTGACACCCCCAACTTTAGACACCAATCACAAGCCCAGGTTATCACCTGTGCTTCTGACCAACCAACAGTAGATTGGAGGCGCTAATGACCTTCAAATTCTAACTTGCTAGAATGACTCACAGAACTCAGAGGAACATTTTACTTACGAGATACATCAGTTTATTATAAAAGGATATAACTCAGGAACAGCCAGATGGAACAGACACACAGGGCAAAGCATGGGGAAAGGGCATGGAGCTTCTATGCCCTCTCCAGGCACACCAGTCTTCCCAATCTCCACATGTTCACCAGTCTGGAACCCTCCAAACCCTGTCCTTTTGGGGTTTATGGAGGCTTCATTACATATACTGGGTTGATTAAATCATTGGCTATGACTGATTCAACCTCCAGCCCCTCTCCCCTCCCTAGAGGCCGGGGGTTGGACTAAAAGTTCCAGCCCTAATGACAGGTTAGCTCCTCTGGCAAACAGGTCCCATCCTTAGGTGCTTTCCGAAAGCCACGTCATTAACATAACAAAAGACACCTTTATGCTCTTATCACTCAGGAAATCCCAAGGGTTTTAGGAGCTCTGTGCCAGAATCAGGGACAAAGACCAAACATATATTTCTTACTACATATCACAACTTTGCAACCATAAAAATCATTTAAATAATCATAAATAATACTAAATTTTTTAAATGATGTATTATATAAACAAAAAAACAAAAACTATATCCACTGAAAAGGCAGTGTTTCTACAAAGACCAATCCAACAGCAATGAGGACCTCTAGTGCCCAGGTTATGACTCTAAATACCATTTCCCACTAAGAGGAACCAGGGCTCCTTTGAGAAATGGCAGATTCTAGGTCAGGAGCAGAAAATGTACAAAGCAAGTAAGGAAGCTCTTGTTATACCAGAAAGCAAGAACAGTATCAAGGGACTTCCCTGGTGGTGCAGTGGTTAAGAATCTGCCTGCCAGGGCTTCCCTGGTGGCGCAGTGGTTGAGAATCTGCCTGCCGATGCAGGGGACGCGGGTTCGTGCCCCGGTCCGGGAAGATCCCACATGCCGCGGAGCGGCTGGGCGCGTGAGCCATGGCCGCTGGGCCTGCGCGTCCGGAGCCTGTGCTCCGCAACGGGAAAGGCCATGGCAGTGAGAGGCCCGCATACCGCAAAAAAAAAAAAAAAGAATCTGCCTGCCAATGAAGGGGACACGGGTTCGATCCCTGGTCAGGAAAGATCCCACACACCATGGAGCTACTGAGCTCGTGTGCCACAACTACTGAAGCCTGAGCGCTCTAGGGCCCATGTGCCACAACTACTGAGCCCATGTGCCACAACTACGGAAGTCTGCATGCCTAGAGCCCATGCTCCGCAACAAGAGAAGCCACCGCAATGAGAAGCCTGTGCACCGCAACAAAGAGTAGGCCCCGCTCGCTGCAACTAGAGAAAGCCCACGCATAGAAACAAAGACCCAACACAGCCAAAAATAAATTTTAAAATATTTTTTAAATAATATGTTTAAAAAAAAAAGAACAGTATCAAGGATGACTGGGTTCTGTCAAAAGGACTCAGGAGTCAACTTGAAGAGATTCTATTAGAATATCTTCATTTGCCACCCCTAATGATTAATGAGTCTAAGCATTGATCATCAATGCCTGCTCACATTCACAAAAAAAGAGAGACAGTGGGCTTCCCTGGTGGCACAGTGGTTGAGGATCTGCCTGCCGATGCAGGGGACACAGGTTCGAGCCCTGGTCTGGGAGGATCCCACATGCCGCGGAGCAGCTAGGCCCGTGAGCCACAACTACTGAGCCTGCGCGTCTGGAGCCTGTGCTCCACAACAAGAGAGGCTGCGACAGTGAGAGGCCCGCGCACCGTGATAAAGAGTGGCCCCCACTCACCACAACTAGAGAAAAGCCCTCGCACAGAAACGAAGACCCAACAGAGCAAAAATAAATAAATTAATTAATTAACTCCTACCCCCCACATCTTCATAAAAAAAAAAAAAAGAGAGAGAATTCTAAAAAAAAAAGAGTCAGATACAGTAAGTCCCCTACATACGAACAATTTCTGTTCCGAGAGCAAGTTCGTAAGTCCAATTTGTTCCTAAGTCCAACAAAGTTAGCCTAGGTACCCAACTAACAAAATCGGCTATATAATACTGTACTGTAATAGGTTTATAATACTTTTCACACAAATAATACATAAAAACAAACACAAAAAATAGAGAAAACATTTTTAATCTTACAGTACAGTACCTTGAAAAGTACAGTAGTACAGTACAACAGCTGGCATACAGGAGCTGGCATCGAGTGAACAGGCAAGAAGAACTACTGACTGGAGGAGGGAGGGGAGGTGGGAGATGGTAGAGCTGAAGGATCATCAGCAAAATGAGATGGAGTGCAAACTGCAATTCCACTCACATCTGACTTTGATGGAATGCATCTTTGAAATTTTGCAGCTTGAAATTTCACAACTTGAAGGTTCGTATGTACTGGACTTACTGTATTATATACCTCCTGATAAAAGTACACAATATCATCTTTGAAGTATTCTTGTGCAAAACATGGGAACCATAATCTAATCAAGCTTCACGATACATGTATCTATTTGCAGGGGACAGAAGAACATATTAATGACATCATGGAGATGCAATTAGCAAAATCCAGGTGGTAGAACACAATTATTTCTTCAACAAATAAACTACAAGAAAAAAAATAGAGTGTAAATCTGTAAATTAACAAAGAAAAGATAATGGGCCTGACTTAAACAAACAAATTGTTTCAAAAACTTTACAAGACAGGGAAATTTGAACATGGGATATTTTATGATTTTTGGAATTATTTTTAACTTTGTTATGTGATGATACTATAGTTACATTTTTAAAAACAAAATATATAATACATGAAATTGTATAAAGACAGGTATTTACTTCAAAACTGTCAGGTTGGGCTTCCCTGGTGGCGCAGTGGTTAAGAAGCTGCCTGCCAATGCAGGGGACACGGATTCGAGCCCTGGTCCAGGAAGATCCCACATGTCGTGGTGCAACTAGGCCCATGCATCACAACTACTGAGCCTGTGCTCTAGAGCCCGCGAGCCACAACTACTGAGCCCACGCACCACAACTACTGAAGCCCGCGTGCCTAGAGACCATGTTTCGCAATGAGAGAAGCCACCGCAATGAGAAGCCCACGCACAGGAACAAAAAGTAGCCCCTCTCACTGCAACTAGAGAAAGCCTGTGTGGAGCAGCAAAGACCCAACGCAGCCAAAAATTAAAAATAAATTTAAAAAATAAAAATTTAAAAATTAAAGAAAAAAAACAACTGTCAGGTGTGAGGAAGAATTGAGTGAGGATATAGAAAAAACAAAATTGTCCAAGAATTTATAATTGTAGAGTCTGGGTCATGGGTATGTTGACTGAAAAAAAAACATATGATGTAAAAGTAGTAAGTTTCAGTTTTATTTGGAGACCTTACTGAGGACAATAGCCCAAAAGACAGCCTCTCAGGTAGCTCTGAGGAACTGCTCTGAAGAGGTAGGGGAGGAGCTAGTTTATATATGAATTTTTTGGCTGGAAAATACATGTAGTCAAGCATACATCTTGGCGAAAGGTTACTGCTAATTACAAAAAAAAATATCTCAAGCTAATGACTTTAGTGTTTTTCTATGAATGGGAAGATGCAAGAATCTGGGGTCGTTGAAATTCTTCCTTAGATATGCATCTTAACTATCTAGTGGCCCTTTACCCAAAACACAGAATGCCATTTTCCCATTTTTCTCCATACTGAATTCCCCTCAGGTGTGCTAAGACTGGGCGTGCTAAGGTGTGGGAGACTGCAGTGGGTTTCCATTTGACCGTTTGTATCAGGGTGACACTCTTTGTTCTTTTTGTTTACAGGTACATGGGGGTTCGTTATAAAGTTTTTTATGCTTTTTTTATACATTTATATTTTCCATAATAAAAAGTCCATTTAAAAGGCAAAATCATCTCACTTAAGAACATTTTTGAATGTATCTCTTTGATAACTTTTCCTATTACTTGAGTGATTATTGTACTAGCCAAGTTTTTCATTTCTTCTAGAGTCAACTTTTGGTGATACAATAATGTCAACTTCATGTGTATTTATGTAGATTTATTAAAATAACTAAAAAGCTTAAGCGATATATTTACCACTATGTACAGCTTTGGTTACCTCCAAAATATTTCAGGTGTCAGGGAGAAGGAGAATTGTGATGCTTTTCTTATAATTATTATTAGTGGAGCAATATATCCTATGTTTACAAAATAGCTCTTGAGAAATTCAAAGAATACAGATACTTTAAAACAAAGCAAATTCCAGTCAGTGATTTTAAAATAAAATATATTACAAATGAAATTATATGATTTTATAAACATGCTTCAAAATTATCAGGGATGGGAAGCAGATATAGAAGTAAGAAGACTGGCTATGAGCTGAAAATTGTTGAACTGAGTGATGTCTATATGGATGCTCATAATACTAATATCTCTACTTTTGTAAATGGCTGAGATTTTTCATTATTTTAAATCTTTTAAATAAAGCTGAAAAAGTGATGAAATTTAAAAGTTCTAAATTTCCAGCTTTGCAGAATTTGGCACAGCTGCAAGACAAGTTTAATAAACTGAATTTTTTTCCCTCAATGTAAAAACAAAATTACACAACTAAATTTGTGCCTGGTGATTTCCAGCAAACACCAGAGCACCCTTCACCCTCCCAAAAAACACAGATACCTATCAGGGTTTGGGATTTTACCCTACTTACAAGCTAACAACAGCCTGTTACTATTTTATGAATATCGGCAGGAGACAGGAGACTCCTAAGTCAAAGGAAAAATGTTATTACTCAAGGCACAGCAGGTAGCATGAGCATCAAGTCCTTGCCTCGGGTCCCATGGGGGAGATGTGGAGGGTCCAGAAGGATGTAATACATACAATGGGTTTGTGCTGCAGAAGAGGAGCACTGAGCTTGGGAATTCACTGCGTTTATGGTGATAACAAAGTCTGCATTTTGAACCCACATGTACCCATGACCCAGACTCAACACGCATAAATTCTTAGACAATATCGTTTCATCTATACCCTCATTCAATTCTTCCCCCCACCTAGTAATTTTGAAGCAACTGCCTGACTTTATATAATTTCAGTGCTCAAAGCTGCTCTCTGTAATCACCACCCTAAGGAACGGCCTGGGTGAAGAGTAGTCAGGACCTTGCATACTTGGCATACCCAGCAAAAATGCGCAGGGCTACTCAGGGCCCATGAAAGTTTGCCTTCCCCACCAATCTACCTGTTGTCCCTCCACGTCTTGGCTTCTGGCAAAATTCACAAACGTATGCCACTCTGTTGACCACTCTGATTAATTTAACCAACAGAGGCTAGAACTAAATCTGTTCAAATGGCCTCATACAGCATTCAATTAAGGTTACTATCAATAGGACTCCAAACAAGCAAGACAAAGTTAGCCTGCAGTATTGACCTCAAATATGCCTCTGGGGGTCCTGGAGTCAGACAACTGTCCCGGGGAGACCAGAGGATTTTATTTCAGACAGTCAGGATGTAGTCTAGTGTAAGCCCAGTCCATTATCCATTACAAGCCATGAGACAGAGTTTACACGGACCTGCTGATCTTTGGTGTCATTGCCAATAATTACAGAAGGCAACAGATAAGCCAAAAAAAACACAAAAAACCCAAAACAAAACAAACAAACAAAAACATCCATCCCCAATGGAGAGATATTCTATGGCCCATTTCCAGCCATATGCAAACCCAAACAGGCACAGGTAATTCTGATGAGGTTTTTCATTAAACTTGATTTGGATCAGCCTTAACATTGGTTAAGTCACACGGGCAGTGTCACTGAGTGGTTGTAGCTGGCATAACCTAAAACCTCTCAAGCATCAGAAAAGCACATGAATTTATAACAGTGAGAATGAAACAAGGTTGTACCAGCCCGTATGTCTGTACCTGCTTAAAGGGGGTCCATGTTGAGAGCTGCTATTGATGGCATCAGGCGCAGCAGAAGAATTAAGAATCAGCCATGTCCACAGAATGTCAGCTGCAGCTGCTATTTGACTCAAGTGTCAGTGGTGGATCTAGGGGACAAAGAGATTATTAATTGCCCCCACCCTTACACATTTTGGGTCTAAAGTGTTCCCATCAGAGGTGCCAGGGTTGTTTAATCTATGAGTCTACAGTATTCCAATTGGCAGACCAGATAGCAGATCAGGCAGCTAACTCATTGGCAATATCCCAAGAATCAATTTAAAAAAATCTTTCATCAAAAGGAGTATTGGCCAGAGTTATGAGAATGGCCTTGAGTTCTGCCCACTATGTGGACAACCACACCAGTTTTCAAGATGGCATATATTGAGCAGCACTTGAACAGCTGAAGCAGCCCGGTGGACACTAACAGGATCCAACTTAGCCAAACCATCAGTGAACAAGGGTTAGGCTTTAAGGAGAACCTCTGTGAATCAAGGGCCCCATTAAACCAATGGATTTATTTCAGGTTGTATACGTAATGGAGAAGAAAGTTTCTCCTAAACAATAGCTACCCCTTTTTCATATAAACTGAGATGCTGTTGGGGCCAGGTCACTGTGTCCTTAAATATACAATCTCCATTTGACAAGTAAGTAGACTGGACCTTTTCCTTATTAGTTGTCAAGTCTGAACTGACCCACCCAAAAATGGGGACAGCAGGCTGCAGAGTCCTAAGCCCTCTATGCATGGATCAGGCGTCCAGCTTGGCAACACATTAATAAGCCATCCCGCCTTTTAAAAGGGGTGTACTTTGCGCCTGCATCAGGCAGGTGGCGATGTTGTACTGGGAAATTGCCTCTCTGAGCTGCCACCATTTAAGTCTTTAAAGCTGTGATTTCCATTTCTCTCAGATTTTATATTCTTTTGGGAGACCACCGGGAAGAGGACAGAGATTACCTCTGTACACGCCACAGTGCCTGAATGAAAGAATCCCTTCTGGACTTCATGAGCATTTATAATACAAGCATGTACAACATAAATATCAAGTAGATGTTCAGCAGTGAAAGACTCATTACCAAATCATTTTCTGGAAAAAAATATTAAATAAGTCAGTAGGAGCAGCCTCAGAACAGTAAAATTACTGCTCCTGATTTCCAACACCTCCATCCCCAGGATGGGGAGTTTCTTTACCTGTGTGCACCTAAATCACATGGCGGCAGCAGGGATCTCCATACTACCATAAAGGAGAAGCAGCCCTGAAAATTTGTGAATAAGAAATTCTAGACCATATGGGAACAGACCAAAGTTCCCTCCTAGAACATTTAAGCTCCTCTTCCTTTCTGCAAAGAATTAATAACTTATAATCTCACGGTATCCAATGAGTTCATTTAAATAAAATTATATTTGCTTGCACAGGGTTTCAAGCACAAGCTCTGGAATTAGACCAGGCTTTGTTCAAATCCCAGCATCACCATTTACAAGTTATGTGACCTGAAGCAAATTACATAATCATTCTGAATCTCAGTTTCCCCATCTGTGAAATGGTAACATGCCGCCAGATACAAAGTGTTCTTGTAAAGATTCAATGGGACATTTAATCACATTTGGTTTTTATTATTAGCTTTGTTGAGGAGAATGGTGCTTAACTGTAAAGCCGATGGCCAGAGGACCCTGGTTCCCTGGGAAGGCAGCTCAGGAATTCAGGCATTTAGGCAGTAAGAAAGCACAAAAATTAAGACTATGAGAGGCATGGAAGGGGATGGCAGTTGGATATCTGTGGGGGGCCAAGATAAGCCTAAGAACTGCCTTTCCTTTTTATGAATGTAGCATTTTTTTGTAGAAGAACAGAAAACATTTATCTCAGACTTCCTCTGGTATGAGGAAGAAATACATTCAGTGATGAACTCAGGCATTCTTGAGTCATATCAAACAGGAATTTCAGAAGGGACCACTTTATACTTCATTCACTGCCATACAGATATCTCCCCTCTACTATGCTAGAGAATACTGAATGGCTCTACTACGCTAGAGAACACTGAACACCAATGGAGAGCACAGAGTAGAAGGCAGTAATTAGTCAGCAAACTTGCACTGAGCACCTTCTATGCGCCAGGCTCTGTGTTAGGGGTGATGAGCAAACTGACATTATCCCACCTTCAGGGAGGGTACATTTCCAGCCTGCAGCTCCCTGGGGGCAATCTGCTGAACATGCGAGAGCAGAATCACCTGTAGTATTTAGAGTGCTCAAACTGAGCACAGATCCTACTCCTGAACTAATTCTAGGAGGTCAGGGCACAGGAGGCTGTATTTTTAATAAATTCTAACACCCAGTTTGGGAACCACCACTGGTGTTACTCAAAGGGTGGTCAGACCCTCACACTCACTCTAAGAGTGCAGTATAGGAATGTGTTTTTTCAATGAACCTCGAGGTTTGAGAACTGCCATGCTAGACTGCCTTTCTCTCTCTCTCTCTCTCTTTTTTTTTTCCTTTTCGGCCATGCATGGCATGTGGGATCTTAGTTCCCCTGACCAGGGATCGAACCCATGCCCCGTGCAGTGGAAGAGCGGAGTCTCAATCACTGGACCACCAGGGAAATCCCTAGACTGTCTTTCTCTTACACCACTTCCTTTCTATTAGATAATATGTGTGAAAATGTATTATGAACAGCAAAGCATGATGCCAAGTTAGTGGGGTCCAGTTTATACAAGCAACTGAAGTCAATGTGGAGTATAATGAGGCATTCCTCAGAGCTTAACAGATCTCTGACCAAAACCTCATGATTCTCTCTCTTTTTTTTTTAAATTAATTTATTTTATTTATTTATTATTTTTGGCTGCATTGGGTTTTTGTGGCTGTGCACGGGCTTTCTCTAGTTGCAGCAAGTAGGGGCTACTCTTCATTGCAGTGTGCAGGCTTCTCATTGCGGTGGCTTCTCTTGTTGTGGAGCATGGGCTCTAGGCGTGCGGGCTTCAGCAGTTGCAGCACACGGGCTCAGTAGTTGTGGCTCGCAGGCCTAGTAGTTGTGGCACATGGGCTTAGTTGCTCTGCAGCATGTGGGATCTTCCGGGGCCAGGGCTCGAACCCATGTCCCCTGGATTGGCAGGTGGATTCTTAACCACTGTGCCACCAGAGAAGTCCTCATGATTCTCTTTATAGTAGCATAAGCTTCTGGCAGGTAGAACCCGTGTCCCCTGGATTGGCAGGTGGATTCTTAACCACTGTGCCACCAGAGAAGTCCTCATGATTCTCTTTATAGTAGCATAAGCTTCTGGCAGGTAAGGCTGATAAGAACAGTGCTGTTACCTCACTGAATGCCCTTCTGCCACTGGCCCCTGGCGCAGATTCATGGTGCCTGAGCAATTACCACACCTGGAGGGCTTCCTCTCAGAAGGCCCTGAAAGTCTACACATTCCTCTGGGCCACGTGCAGAATCTTTTGTATCATGACCGAAATATTTATTAGGCGAAACTTGTATGAGCATAGTGATATGGTTCTAACCCCCTTAAATGCTTTCTCAATACACCATGAAATCCAAACTCAGGATGTGGGATTCAGGATGAGGAAGAAACTGGATGGGTTGGAGGGGACAGGCAGATGTCTAGAGAAGACACTGAACTGCCACTTTAGATGTGAAGAATGGCAAGTGCCTTGGGAATACTCAGGTGGTGATGCCCCGCAAATGGCTGCTGACAAAGAGTGTGGAGATCTGAAGAGGGTTAAGGTCAATGACAGAGGCAGAGGGGACTTCAGCTGGAAGTTTGCATAGAGAGAAAGTAAATGAAGAAGAATTCATCAGTGTATGGGGTCACATGTGAAGTGAGAGGAGAAAGAGTGCAGTGAAAGAGCCTAAGAAAGAGGGACCAAATTAAGAAGAAGTGAATCATGAGAGCAGAAAGCTCTAAAGCCAAAGAAGGTTAACATTTCAAGGAAAGACCTGTCACCAGTGTCAAATACCACAGAGCAGTCAGCAAGGGCAAGAACAGAAGAGAGGTCACTGGATTTGCAATCCGCACATCACTGGTGACGCTCCCCAGAGCAAAAGAGCAGAGTGATGTGGGAACTATTTCCTTCATGGTTTTGGCCAGAGTGTTTACTAATAAATCTCACTTCCTTTTATCGTTCTGATTTAATTATTTCCTGTCAAGGATTACCAGTTCTCATATTATATGTATGTTATCACTGAACATTAAGAAACTTTGCTTTTGGAAGGGCTGCCTCAGTAAGAACCAAAATGTAGCTGGAGGTCTTTTCTCCCTACCCCTCAGCTTTCCCTACACTCTAACTTCCAAGGCGACCCCAATATTATTTTTCGGGGTTTGTGGTGAGCCTCTGGTATATGGTGGCCACTCAAGGAAAGTTTGCTCAATGAATGTGAATGCAAGGACTTTAGGAAATGGGTGGGAAGAAAGTCTTCTCCCATACAGTAAATACGTAATATTTACTATAGTAATATGAAATATAGTAAATATGTTCTCTTTCAAAATTAAATATAACCCTTTATATTTAAATATTAAATATAACCAGGGACTAGCTGTACCCTGCAGTGCAACATGATGAAGTGTGGGCTTAGGAGTCAGATAGAGCTGAGGACTGAATCCCAGCTATGGATGTCTGTAAAACGGGGTCATATTCCTCACTTCATGGGGCAACTGGAGGAACTGAACTAAATAACATATGTAAAGACCCCATCATCGAACCCTGCAAAGAGTAGGAGCGTGGTAACTAGTAGGGGTCAGTATCAGTATCAGCTATTAGTTAGTCATCTTATAAGCTGTGTATTCAGATAAGATAGAAAACGACAATAACTCTCTATATAAGTTGGGCAGGAAAACCTCACCTTTCATCTAGAAAGATCTAAACACCCACATTTACCTGAGCGGGCGCAACTCCAACCAACCTATGGAAAGTAGGTGCGGTGAGGAAGGCCCTCTCAGTGTCTGCTGAGCCATTTCTCTGACTTCTGACAGGTGAACAGCCTGCATTAGGAAGAGGTGTTACTCGTTAAAAATAAATAAGTTGATTAAACATTGAAACTTTGCACTCTTAGCCACGGAAACGTTGAAGTCCCTCCAGGTCACTCGGCACGCTTTGCAAGGCATTAAGGTGGCGATGGGGTGAGGGCAAAAGGGAGAGAGGGGAGGTGACCACACGTACCGGGGTGCCAGATAGGGAAGCCTCCACCTTGACGGCCAAATCATTTTAAAAAGCGGCGTTTTCCCCTCGCCCCTTCGGCTCCCCTCCTAGCGAGCTGGACAGTCACACTCCACGCCCCAGAGTGAGCGAGTCCCAGGCCTGGGCCCGCAGGGGAGGAGCCTGCCGCTGGCCCCTAGCAACCCTCCCTCCCTCGGGGAGGGTGGGGCGAGGTCTCCTTCGGCCCCGCAGACCCCGCCCGCCCCGGCTCCGCCCCTCGGCCGGTGGCCCCGGGGCGACAAGGGGAGGAGCTCGGCAGCTGGAATCGAGCAGCGAACGGAATCGCGCCCCGCAGCCTGGTGCCCGGCCGCCGGTCGGAGCCTGCAGTGCAGTTCGCGGTGAGTAGGTGAGTATGTCGTGGCCCGACCGACGCCCGGCCCCGGGCGGGAGCGCCGGCCGCCCTGGCCCCGGCAGGGTGGGCGCGAGTCCGCGGCGCCCCGGCACCTTCCCCGAGCCCGGACTGCCCGGACTGCCCGGACTGCAGCGCGCCGGGCGGCCCGGGGCGGGAATCCGGGGAAGGCCGAGGGGAGAATCGGGGACTAGTTCCTGGGGACTGACCCCTTCGCCCTGTCCCCAGCCTGTGCTGAGCCGAGGACAGGTCTTGGGGACTGGAAATGGCTCTCCTAGGCCTTCTTTGTCTGGGCTGTGCGGGCGGCCCAGAGTCCACGCTGAGACCGTTCCGGCCGACTGAACTGGGGAGTCCTAACCTCAGGGAGGGTGTGCGGGCCTCACCGCGGAGTCCTCGCCGAGCTGGGGATGGCGGGCTAGAGAAATCCTCAGAGGTTCTGACAGATCGGGGAAAACACACCAAGTGGTAAGGGGAAAACGGAGTGCGGGGGAAGAGACCCTCGGTGGAAGGGGTGCAGATAGAGCCCATCGTAATAGATTCAGAGATCCAGGAAGGAGCACGGGCTGCCTTTCCTAATTCAGCCAGCACACCAGAATGGCACATTTTCCTTCCTGCCACATACATAACCCTCCTTACAGCGGTGTGTGTGTGTGTGTGTGTGTGTGTGTGTGTGTGTGTGTGTGTGTGTGTGTGTGTGTGTGTGTGTGTGTGTGTGTGTGTCTTGCGGGGATGGGGGTAGGGAGTTGGGGACAGCCTCTAGGATAGCAGTTCTCAAACTTTTCTGGGGGCAGTGCTCAAAAACCCCTTTACATTCTTAAAAATTAGTATACTAAGGAGCTTTTATGTGGGTTATATATTTCAATATTTGCCAAATATAACTAAAACTGAGAATATTTTACTATATTTAGTAATGCATTTAGACACAATAGTGGACCTATTATACATATCTTTATGAAAATAACCATCCTTTTCAAAACAGAATGTTACTGAGAAGAGTGGCATTGTATTATATTTTTGCAAATCTCTTTAATGTCAGGTTTAATAGACAGCAGCTAGATTCTTTTTGTTTTTCATTTGCTTTTTCATCAGCTAGATTCTTATATCTGCTTCTGCATTCAGTCTGTTGCAGTATTTCATTTCATATAGTCTCTGGAAAACTCCACTGTGTACTCCGGAAAATGTGAGAGTGAAAATGTCACATAGCATCTTGGCATTGTTACGAAAGTAGTTTTGACCTTGTGGATCCCTAGAGTCCCCTGCACCACACTTTGAGAGCCACCGGTGTAGGAAATGCTTCAGAGGTTTAAATCATTGGGCCTGCTTCTTGTTTGTGCTCCTTCCTCTGAATGGGAACACACACCACACCATACATGGATGGTTAACCTCTGGTAGTTGCAACCAAGCTTGACCTCACTCTGGAAACCACGAACTAGGTCCCCACATAAGGGATGATGAGCCCTGCTGGCCTCCTGAAAACTGGCAAGGCTCTCAGATGCCTTTGGTTATTTCTGTCCCTGCAGAGGTGACCTGTGCGTGAGTCCAGACTGTAGCAGTGATGTGGCACACAGGACCCACGCCTTCGGAGACGTGCCCATGGGGACCCCATGCCAAGTGTGGAGGGGTTTGTGCGAGAGTTTGCAAGTGTTTGAGAAGTGATTTGCAAAAGAATAGGGAGGCGGGTTGTTGCCTTCCTGTCCTCCATGATCATTTCTGTTTGTGGTTGAGCAGTCTAGAGTTTATTGGAATATGACTGGTGAATAAGAGCACCCAGCCTTGGTGCTCTTTCACTTTCCACTTTCAGAGGGGTGTCCCTGTGAGTGGCCCTTCCTCAGCCTCTGCCAGAGCCCAGTGTCTTGCATGCTGCTGTGTGGTAGGTGGGATCACCCACTGGATTACTTCCGTGGCTCCTTGTTCTGTCAGCACAAATTCCAGATAGAAATTACACACATATTTAGCCTTATAAATGTTTGGCAGACAGACATACCAAACTATGAACAGTAGTCAGTTCTGGACAGTGGAGTCAGAAGGAAGGCAGGGAACTTATCTTTGTTACTCTTTGTGTTAACATATGTCTGCCTGCCTTGCAGCATTCATGTATTGCTTTTACAACCTGAAAACAAAACAAAAAACTAAAATCCCAGCAACCTATACTTTTTCAAGGAAGATAGGATTATTTCTGTTAGAATGTTACCATCACTCCCTCTCTCCTGATAAAACAAATTACTGCATCCTATTTCTAAACTAGTATATATGATACTAGTATATATTAGCTCAAAATAATATTGAGAGAGAGAGAGCCCTCTCAGATCAAAGCATTTTACTGAACAATATTTGTTTGACGTAAGCCCCTGTCCAAGGTTAGAAGCACCAGATCAGACAGTTTTTTTTTTAATTTTTGAATTTTATTTTATTTATTTTTATACAGCAGGTTCTTATTTGTCATCCATTTCATACACATCAATGTATACATGTCAATCCCAATCGCCCATCATCACACCACCACCACCCCGCCACTTTTCCCCCTTGGTGTCCATACGTTTTTTTCCCTACATCTGTGTCTCTATTTCTGCCCTGCAAACTGGTTCATCTGTACCATTTTTCTAGGTTCCACATATATGCGTTAATATACGATATTTGTTTTTCTCTTTCTGACTTACTTCACTCTGTATGACAGTCTCTAGGTCCATCCACGCAGATCAGACTATTTTCTAATGGACTACTGTAAAGCCCTTAAACTGATGTTGTAAAATGCTGTTTCATGAAATGTCATGAAGTACAGTTTTAAAATTGAAAAACATGTTACCCAAGACTGCTTCTCTGTGATCCTACCATGACGAGGAGAGAAAGCATGTGTGTGTATGTACAGATGTGCACACGCGTGGACAGAGGCAAAGGATGTGCCAAACGCTGGGTGGTTTTTCTCTTGGTGGTGGGGTACAGTGGGTTTTTAATTCTCTTCACTTTGCTTATTAATATTTTCTAGCAAGTACTAAACAAGTATTAAAATTGACTTGACCGGACTTCCCTGGTGGCGCAGTGGTTAAGAATCCGCCTGCCAATGCAGGGGGCACGGGTTCGAGCCCTGGTCCGGGAAGATCCCACATGCCGTGGAGCAACTAAGCCTGGGCGCCACAACTACCGAGCCTGTGCTCTAGAGCCTACAAGCCACAACTACTGAGCTCCCGCGCCACAACTACTGAAGCCTGTGCACCTAGAGCCTGTGCTCCACAACAAGAGAAGCCACCACAATGAGAAGTCCGCGCACCGCAACAAAGAGTAGACCCCCCTCGCCGCAACTAGAGAAAGCCCACGCGCAGCGACGAAGACCCAATGCAGCCAAATATAAATAAATAAATTTTTTTAAAAATTGACTTGACCAGAAATAACCCCTACAGTTATTTGTACACTGAGGGCAACATAGTTGGCTTCGTTTTTCTTAGACTGACTTACCACCAACTTGGCCAGTAGCAGACCCCTGCTACTCCCTTCCTCCCAGTGGGAAATGGAGAAAGTAGTATGGAGCGAGAGTCACGGGGAACCGAAAACAGCCCTTAGTTATGTTGTGCAGTGTCTACTTCCGCCTGAGGAGTCATCTCCAGCCTCAGCCCTGCACGCTCCCTCCAACTGACCTAGAGGTTAGAATGTTCTTATCGGATCAGCACCATCACCTGAGAAGCCATCAGCTGACCATCTCCCCAGACTGAATGGCCTTCATTTCTTTTTTAGCCATTTTTAATGGAAAATTGCAGACATCCAAAGACGTGGAGAGTATACACGCCCCGCTTTAACAATTATGAACATTAGCATTTGACCAATCTTGTTTCATCTGGACCTTTCCTCAAACTCACTTCTTTTTTTCCCTCTTCCAGGAGTTAGCATCTTCATTTTCAACTGTATAAACTAACAAAGTATCTTTGTTGTGTCTTTTAGTAACAAGCATGTACTAACTGCTGTAACAAAATCTTAAAATTCTTCTGTCCTAATGTCAGCGCAACCGAACCCCCGGGCGGACTTAGAACACTTGCCGCGTGGTCCCCCTTCTCTGCTTCTGCATCTGCTCTCCTCTCTGCTTTCTAGGCTAAATCAGTCTTCCCTCTTTCCTTCTCCCAATTCTCCTCTGTTAAGCCTTTCTCAACTCCCTTATAGCTGTCACTAGTTATAGCTGTCACTTTCCTCTGACCTCTCTTATGACCCTTAGCATATTATAGTTCTTTGCGAGCTTATCTCAGTCTGCTTAGATCATAATCTTCATGTAAAACAAGATTTTCCTTATCTCCCTTTCTCCTATGCTACTTAAAAATGCTTAATGCAAAGAAGATGCTCAAGAAATAGATGCTAAATTAATTTAAATTGATGAAGTTCATTGGAGAAAAATTTTGATTACAAAAGAAATGCATTATGTTCAAAGGAAAAATTTCAGATATTGCCTAGGACCATGAACATTTTATCTCACCTGCAAGATTTTTAAAGATTTTAAAGTACTGCAACAAAAAGAATGTTCAATTTGAGCCAGTATAAAGAAGACATCTTTTTTTTTTTTTTGAGGAAAATGGTCTTTCTTTATGGTCTGTTGTCATTTTTTTCACATATATCTGGAGCGTTTAGGTCTTCTCTTATTCTAGAATGCTTTTTTTCCCTTGGTAGGGAAGAGTGACTCTGACAACATTTAGAATATCTATTATGTTTTAAGATGTAGGTTTCAATCTTCATTAGGAGAAACTGGCTATGTTTAGGGTCCGCGCGCCCCATGAAGTAAGTTGGTATCAATCTCATGAATAACGGCAGCTCACAGGTATAGAGTTGCTTCCAATGTACACCATCTCTTCATCTATTGCCTCCTTTCTTTATCACAGTGGCCCTTGTGAGCCGGGCAGGGCAGTGCAGGGCAGCTATTGTTGCCTTAAATCTGCAAAGAAGTAAACTGAGGCTTAGGCAGATAGAGTGAGTCTTGTCTACAGCAGAAAGTGGCAGAGTCTGATTTTAAGTGTAGATTGGAAACCAAAGGGCTTTGGGATTGGATGTTGGGAACATGCAAAGACGGGAAACTCTCTCTCTTTAAGCACTACATATATTTGGGAGCCAGACCAGGTTCTCAAAGTAAGTATGTATATCCTACTGCATAGAACTATCAAAGTGATATCACACTCTCTGAACCAATCACTTCCCAGATTCCTTAGGTTCTGCTTTAGTCTTTGTCGTAGAAGTTAATCCACTTTCTGATGAATTGGCAAGGCTGCTGTGCGTGCTGCTGGGGTTCTCTCTCATTCTCTTTTCGGGACTTAAGGAGAACTCTAGGGAAGCCCATCTTTGAACAGTGTGAATTGCCTGAGCTGTTGCTCAGACTGACGTGTATGGAACACTTAATTATTCCTTAACCTCATCATCCTTTCATGACCATTACTGTAAAATTACAAAGCAAACTGTACACATTGTGGCCTAGTTCATGAAGAATACATGTTGGTTGAAGAAAGTGTCCTCCTACAGGATTACCAGGTTTGAATTTTTGGTTGAGAAGCGGAGAAGTGAATGAATCACTGTGGACAGTCGGTTACATGCAAGAGCTATGCAGACACGCGCAGGACAGTTCTATAATAGTGGTGGGATAAAGACCAGCCTCCAGACTGGTCTTAAGAATTGCTGTGTTTCATAAAAGCCTTATTTGCTTAGATAAGGAATCAGTTACATTTTAAGGGTTGGTGATGCCTGGTGATGGGTTTTTGACATCAACCCATACTTTAAAAGTTATCTGTCATACAAATTTTGCCAAAATCAAGGATATTTTAGGGGAAATTAGAAGTTGACTTATCTAGTCCTTGCATATGTACCTTGGAGTTTGAAGATTGTTTTAAAGTGCAGTTTAACTTTTTTAATCCATTTGGTTAATGTGGGTTTTTGGATGAGGAGTGGCTATAAAATGCTATGCCTATTTGGAAGCAGCAGGGGGCGAGGGAGTTGGCCCTGACATCAGGGGCCCTGGGTTTCACTCCCAATCTGGCCACTTACCAGCCACAAGGCATTGGCAAGTTACCCTCTCCGATCCTCAGTCTTCTCATCTGTATAATGGGATGGTAGTCCCTATCTCACAGTTGCTGAAGGACCATAATAGACAATGTGGATAAGGTATCTGGCACTCCACGGGCACTCGGCACATGTCAGCAGGCTGCAGTGCCTATGGAGTGATGTAGCACTCATGGCAGAATGCCTGTCCAAACTTCTCTCAGCCCAGACCTCCTGACCTCCTGGCGCATATATGCTGCTGCCTGCTGTTCCTCTTCATCCCAAATTCCCCATGTCTAAAACCGACACCCCAGTTCCCATTGTGGTCACTGGCTCTGCCAGTTTGCCCAAATGAGGAACCCAGGAGCTATCCCAGATCTCTCTTTCTTCCTCACCCACCCTCAGTCCATTCTCCTTTCTTAACTCTCCCTGGGAACTATTGCCCCTGCCCCCTTCTTCCGACTTGATGACTGAAATAGCACCATAACCTGCCTTCCTGACACCAATCTAGCATCCTTCCCCCAAGTCAGCTCTTACCACTACCAGAGTGATCTCTGAAAATCAAATCAGGTCTTGAAGATTCCAGCTTAGAATCTTTTAATGTGTCTCCTTGTCTTCAGGATAAATCCGAGCCTTTCTGCAAGATCCCTCATGATGTGGACCCCGCCCCTCCCTTTCCCTCTCCTCTTACCCCTGCCCTTCGTGAACCCTGTCCTTCGTCCACATGGAACTGCTTTATGGCTCCCACAGGGTCACACTTCTGCACCTTTACATGTGCTGTTTTCTCTGCCCGGAATATTTTTTCCCTGACTCCCTCCCTCAGTGTAGTTCTGGAAGGCTCGTGCATGGCGTGCCTGTCCCTGGAGGTCTTCCTGACCCCCTCCCATGCTGGATTAGGTGCTATCCCTAGATGATGCTTTTTTTTTTTTTTGGCTGCACCGTGCAACATGCAGGCTCTTAGTTCCCCAACCAGGGATCGAACCCGTGCCCCCTGCAGTGGAAGCTCGGAGCCCTCACCACTGGACCGCCAAGGAATTCCAGCACCCCTAGGTGCTTCTTTATCGCTCTCCATCCACTGCTGCTGTAGCATGGACTGCTTGATAGTCTCATAAACTCCTGACCAGGCTGTGTGTGACTGAAGAGCAAGGGCATCTCTTTATCCCATCAATGTCAAATCAGTGTCTAGCAATGTCAAACATATGAATGAATCTGGGTCAGTCCCTTTTCTTAGACAAGCCAGCGAGGCCCAGGTAGTAGATGTGTCATGGTCGAATGCTGCTCTATTACTTGTCATATCTTTGACCCAGTGAAATGGCCATTGCGTGTAGATGCCATGCCACTCTGTGGGCTGCTGAGATGGGACTAGAGCATCATTGCTTAAGATCTGGGCTTAAGGCCAGATGGACGTTCCCTCCATCTGGGTTGGGTTCCCTCTCAGCACGCCTGCAGTCTGGCTGCAGCTTCCCAGCTCCTAACCACATGGCTATACCACTGCGGGGAAAGAACATGCTGGTCAGAAAACAGAAGTTTCAGGTCCTCCCGGCAGCTGCCTTTCTTCTCGAAAACCAAGAAATGTAGGCTTATACCTCAAGCTTCTGGGAACTTCATTAGTACGAGTCATCCTTCTTGGGTCTGAGCAGTGCTGAAGTGGGTTGGGGTATATGACCTCAGAAACATGGTGAATTCGTGGAGAGAAATGCTGCCCTGTGAAACCTCTGGCAGCCTGACACCCAGCCTTTCGTGGTGACACTCTTTCTAATTCCTAAAATTTGAGTTAGAAAAGTTTGTTACCAAGGACCTACGAAATGAGTTTAGAGCTTGAGGAAATCATGCCACTCTTAAAGGATGGCTATCGACCAGGCCTGCTCTGTAATGCTAGTAACAACTACAGTTGCTGCCCCCTCGCGCCCCCTACTCTCAGGACTTAGATGCAGTAGGACTTCGGGTCTCTGCAGGCATCATTTTTGAAACCCTGCTGGCAATGGTGGGTTGCTGCAGGGTAGGGGACCCACAGTCTGAGAAGGGGCTGAGGACTGGCCTTAAAGAGGAGAGGATGAGGTCAGGAACTGAGGACTGGCCAGGATACCTGGTTCTGAGGGGGTCCTGCCCTGCTTCTTCATTTACTTTCTGGACAAATGCTTCATGACCCCACAATGACTTTCCTTTCTCAGTGCATCTCCGGAATAATAAATCTGAAGTTCACCAAGACTTCTTGTGAAACTCTGTTTATATTAGCCCATAGTGATACCAGAAAATAAAGGTAACTATTTCTGTTCTTTGGAGTTTGTGCTACTGCAGTTAATTTAAAATGAGCTTAAAGGATGTGTCAGGCAAGTGTTCTCTTTTGGGAATTTCATATGATGTTGTGCTGTCTTGGCCACTGAGCCTGGAATAGGGGAGCCTAAAAGGGGCAGGGGCTGCTTGATCAGACAGTGCCGTGGTCACGGCTCTGGTTCCCCAAATCCTGACCGTTACCTTTGGCAATGGCTATGCACATCTGCTGAGTGAGTCATGATCATTTTTATGATACATCCTGAAAATTTCCAGTGTTACTTAATGAAGTTCAGGGAAACAGAAGGGTTAGATTTCAGGAAGTAGCTACTTTTTAAATGACAACCTAATGTTTTCATATTATGAGTTAATATCTTACCAAACCTAAATTCTGATGTTGGAAATGTACAATTTAAACCAAGTGTAAAGTTAGGAGAGTACTTTGTAGTTTGTCCTTAGTCAGAGTTCCTACAGTGGCTGACTCTGCTACTCCCCAACTCAATCTTTTCCTTTTCTGCCCTCGCTCACCCTGCTCTGGCCTCCTTGCCTTCCCTCAGACCCACCTCAGGACGTTTGCACATGATCTGACCCCTCCTCAAGATTGCGCTGAGCTTGCCCCCTCACTTCCTTCAAGGTTGTTCTCAAGTGGCTCCATATCAGTGAGGCCTTCTTTGATCTCCTGATACCCTTCACGGCTGACACTCCTTAGTGCCCTGTCCTGCTTTATCCACAGAACTGGTCACAGTCTGACGTTCTGCTTCTATGTTTGTTTATTGTTTAGTCTATCTCCCTCCACTGAAATGGAAGCACAATGAGGGGGCTTTGTCAATTTTGTCCCCGGGTGCATCCCTGGTGCCTAAAACAGTTCCCGGCACATATTATGCTGTTAACATAAATATGGGTTGAACAAATGAATGAATGAAACATAGAATTTTTTCACCCAGAGGGACTTTTTAGATCATCAAGTAACCTTATGTTACAGACTGGGAAACTGAGGCACAGAAAGGTTATGTGGCTTATTCAGAATGAAACTGAATCATTTAAAAACTGTTATAGCTCTTTTTAGAACTCTAGGAATATATGTGGAGCATTCTGGTCAGTGGTCCAGGATGAGACAAAAGAGTTAGTGAAAACAGACTGATAACTTAAAATTTTAGCAAAAAGTGACAAGTTATTGTGTGATGGCAAAGCTTTTTGAAAGCAGAGTCTTGTTGACTTTTGTGGTGTAAAGTGCACTTTGCATTAATTAGTGCCCAAGAAAAATGTGTTGATGGATTTGGTTATACTGTTATAAAGTCATTCTTTCTCTAAGACCCTCCTGCACTGAGACAGGAGGGACAGGGGCAAGGCACAACCTTTAAGAGAATGACATATCCTGAGGATATGACAAAAACTGGTTAGAACCAACTAGGTCCAAGATGGCAGAAGATTTAACTTCCCATAGACCTTGAGCCTCATTATACACTCATTGTAATATATTAGCATATGCTAAACAACACGCGGACAGGCACCATGACAGTTCCGAGGCCAACCATGAAAGGCCAAAAAGTGGGTGGTGCCCCAATTCCTGGAAATCCCCACCCCCTCTCCAAGATAGAATATTCCACTCGTTAGCATATGGAATTGCCCAGCGCATAAAAACTAACCAGCCCCACACTTCAGGGGCTGCTCTCACTTTCCAAGAGGACCCCATTCCCAGGGGCTGCTTCTTTCTATGGAGTGTGTACCTCTGTAAATAAACCCACTTTCACTTTTACTATGGCTCACTCACTTGGCCAGCCATCCCAGGGACTCTAGGCCTGGGACATGACCATTCTCTCATGCCCCATTTTTCCTACAACAGCACTACTCTGCTTCCACTTTTTTTTTTTTTTTCATTCTCTCCCAAAATAGACAATTGCACTTATGGCTTTAAAATTCTTTTGGTTACAAGTATCATATTTAAGAGATTTTTGTGTTGTTTTTGGTGTGTGTGTGTGTATTTTTTCTTTTTCAATACTTTTATGAACAGCTAAGAAGATCAAAGAAGTGACTTGGTCTCTGGGAAAATTCAGAGCTATTCAGCTATTCCATTTTTCCAGATGTGTCTGCATCAAATAAAGCAAAGAACTAATATTTCTAGCTCTCCGCTTCGTAAAAGAACCGAGTTGGACAAGCCATGGTGGTTTGAGGGCCTGAATGGTTCTGACCTCAATCTTGTTTATAGACATCCTTGGAATCTCCCTTTTGACAAAAAGTTGTTTATAAGTCGCATGATGTTTAGATACACAACAGTCAGTTTGGGGGTGGGACCAATTAATTTCTCTTTAAACAGAAAAAAATGAAGCACAGCTAATCTTTTTAGTGAACTGACGTAAACTCTAAAAGATGCAGTGATACTGCTTTAACTTTGGACTTGGAAGCCATGAAAATTCAGGGAGGGTATATTTAGGAAAATGTGAGAAGAGAGGAAGAGAGGTGGGTAAACCAAATGAATACAGAAGAAACCTCTTTCTATTGTTAGCATAGATTTAAAAAATCTACTCTTGTGTGTCTTTAGATATGCTAAATAAACAATTCTGAGGGCTTGTTGTCTGTACTTTAGACCACAGAGCAGTGATTCTCAACTAATCATCTGAAGGCTCTTTCAAACTATCCAAACTCCCCAGGAAACTGATTACACACAATCTACACCCCACCCCCCTAACTTTATTCTCCCCATCCCATTACTGACGGGAATTCTGCTGCCCAGGGTTATGCCTCTCCTCTGCTCCTTCCCACTGATGCGTGGAAATCCTGTGGTTGGTGGTAGGGCCCATTCATATGCATGCCTCTTTCTCTATCATAAGACAACCTAAGAGGATTCAACTCCTACAGCATAAGCGGCTAAATCTTAGATTTATATACTCCAAAGGCTGGAAAAAGACCCGAAAACGTGACTCTTATTTTGTCTGATCGTTGGCATTTAGCTAAAATCAGTCGACTATTCCAAACATCTCTACAAATCTGGCTGTACCAAACAGGCATCATGACTGTCAGCTGGGGTATAGTCCCAGGCGATCCTCTAGCAAGAGCAGTGGTTTAGCATTGTACTATCCATATGCTGTACTCGGGCTCCCTCACAAAACCCATTTGCAAGACTGCTGCCTGGGCTTGGAAATGGTCTGGGTTACAGGTAGCAAAGCTCACTGACCCCAGTGGGGATCTTGCCTGTGAGGTAAGCTCATTGGTCACTTACTTTGCTATAACCAACTAGGTTCACAGTGCATCTGAGCGTGGGGTCAAACTGTGCGTTAGATTTTAGGGCTCCCTTCAGGTAAAGGGGAATCTTACAGACGGCAAGTCTCAAGATCAGGTAGAGGCCACAGGCAGTCCTTGCCTCTCCAGGACTACAGAGCTGAGTCTCATCCACAGGAATAGTTCAGTGAAGTCCGCTCGGAGATGAGAACATTTGGCCACCAGAGGCCATCTTAGTGACCCTCGGTTTGCCCTTTCTGGCAGACAGGGAGTTTACAAAAGAAGAAATTCAGATTCTAACAGAGGGATGGAAAGGTATTCACCTTCACCAGCAATCAGAGAAACGCCCAAGGTTAGCTTTTTAATCTCTCAATTTGGCAAAAGGTAAAGACCAATTATGTTGCCTGGTTTAGGCACCTTCATTTACTCACTGCTTCAGAGAAGGGTCATAAAATTAGTACAGCCTTTCCCTGGCAACGTGGTGATGTGCAACCCAATGGAGATATCAAATCCTTTCACCCAGCTGTCCTACTTCTAGGAACTGAAAGCTACAAGTTTATTTTAAGAAAATGGATTAAGGACCTATTCGAAGAAATGTATACAAAAGTTGCAAGCGTTATTTGAATGTTAGTACTTGGAAACAACCTACGTGTTTTAATAGTAAGAGATTTAAATAAATTACATATCTGAATGATAGATTTTTATGGTGTAGTTAAAAGTGATATAAAATATCACATGACGGCTCTATAAAGATGTTTGTGGTCTACTGCTGAGTGGAAAAAAAAGCAACTTACGAAACAATGTGAGGTCTAATCATTTTTTAAAAATCAAAGTACATTTAAATGTCATGTTAAATGAAACTCCAAACCATGGTATTACAGATGACTTTCATTTTCTTCTTTTTGTTCACTTGCATTTTCTTTTCTTTCTTTCTTTTTCTTTTGTGAGTTGTGTGTTTTTTTTAAATCAGGTTCTACTTCTATACGCAAGTGTGATCTGATCATACAGTATTTGTCTTTCTCTGACTCATTTCACTTAGCATAATGTCTTCAAAGTCCATGTTGTCACAAATGTTAGGATTACCTCATTTTTTAGAGCTGATTAAGAGTGTTTCCACAGTGACCATCTATTTTTAAAATTTTCTTTTAGGGACCTCCCTGGTGGTCCAGTGGCTAAGACTCCGTGCTCCCAATGCAAGGGGCCCGGGTTTGATCCCTAGTCAGGGAACTAGATCCCACATGCATGCTGCAACTAAGAGCTCGCATGCCACAACTAAAGATCACACATGCCACAACGGAGATCCGAGGTGCCCCAACTAAGACCCAGCGCAGCCTAAATAAATAAATACATAAAAATTTTGTTTTTAAAATTTTCTTTTAATGTATTTTTCTGATCTTTTTTCTAAGTATTTTTTTAAATTGAAGTGTCGTTGATTTATAACATTATATAAGTTTCAGGTGTACAATACAGTGATTCACAATTTCTAAAGGTTATACTCCATTTATAGTTATAAAATATTGGCTATATTCCCTGCGCTGTACAATATATCCTTGTAGCTTGTATATTTTATACATAGTAGTTTATACCTCGAAGTCCCCTACCCCTGTCTTGCCCTCCTCCCTTCCCTCTCCCCACTGGTAACCACTAGTTTGTACTCTATATCTGTGAGTCTTTTTTTATATTCACTAATTTGTTTTATTTTTTAGATTCCACATAGGTTATAACAGGTCTCATTTTTTTAATTGTTTGTTTTTTTGGTATTGAATTGTATGAACTGTTTATATATTTTGGATATTAACTATTAACTTATTGGTCATATCATTTGCAAATATTTTCTTCCATTCTATAGGTTGTCATTTTGTTTTGTTCATGTTTTCCTTTGCTGTGCAAAAGCTTTTAAGATTAATTAGATCCCATTTGTTTATTTTTACTTTTGTTCCCTTTGCTTTAGGAGACAGGTCCAAAAAAATATTGCTATGACTTATGTCAGAGAGTGTTCCATCTACGTTTTCTTCTAGGAGTTTTATGGTTTCTGGTCTTACATTTAGGTCTTTAATCCATTTTGAGTTTATTTTTGTATATGGTGTTAGAAAATGTTCTAATGTCATTCTTTCACATGTAGCTGTCCAGTTTTCCCAGCGCCACTTTTTGAAGAGACTGTCTTTTCTCAATTGCATATTCTTGCCTCCTTTGTTGTAGATTAATTGACCATAAGTATGTGAGTTTATTTCTGGGCTCTATAGTCTGTCCCATTGATCTATGTGTCTGTTCTGTGCTGTTTCTGTTTTGTTATATTCATTCGTTTTATTCTTTAGATTCCACAGGTAAGTGATAACCTTTCTCTGTCTGATTTATTTCACCAAGCATAATACCCCCCAAGTCCAGTTGTTACAAATGGCAAAATTTCATTCTTTCTTATGGCTGAGTACTATTTCATTGTATATATATATATACACCACATCTCCTTTATCCATTCATCTGTTGATGGACACTTAGGTTGCTTCCGTATCTTGGCTACTGTAAAGAATGCTGCTTTGAACATCGGGATACATGTATCT
>NC_041222.1:73092677-73097704 GCF_002837175.3 Physeter macrocephalus
ATGGACACTTAGGTTGCTTCCATATCTTGGCTACTGTAAAGAATGCTGCTTTGAACATCGGGATACATGTATCTCTTCAGATAAGTGTTGTCGTTTTCTTCGGATATATACACAGCAGTGGAATTGCTGGATCATGTGGTAGTTCTGTTTATAGTTTTTTGAGAACCTCCATACTGTTTTCCACAGTCGTTGCATCGATTGACATTCCCACCAATAGCATACGAGGGTTCCCTTTTCTCCACATCCTCGCCCACATTTGTTTCTTGTGGTCTTTTTCACGGTAGCCATTCTGACAGGTGTGAGACTGTGGTTTTGATTTGCAAAACCTGTTGGCAATCTATATCTCTTAACTTTACTCTGTGTCTTTCTTTTTTGTGTTCATTTGCATATGAATGGTATGTGGGTCCGATATTCACATCAACAGAATTGATTTGCCATTCCTCTGCCTTTCTTGGAATAAACTAGTCATCAAGAGCAGACAGTTAAAAAACTTAACCACAAGTTGTTTTCCCGAAGTTTAGCTGTCAGTCAGTTCTCTGGAATTTTGAACCACGGAAGGTTCAGTGAATGATTATAGAACTAACTCACAAAAGTGCCAGAAGACCGTGATATGCCTAAGAAGTACTTTTGTCAACTCTACTTACGAAGGATTTTAAGGTGTTTTGGTTTGTTTTCCCTGCCAGAGATTTGCTTTTTACTGGAGGGAAAATCAGCTATATTTTCTCCTGGTTCTACCACTTATAATCCTATGACCCCAGGCCGTCAACTTCCTTTTAGGGCCTCTATCTCCTCATCGGGGGAATGTTGGTCCCCTGATGTAGTCCTAGGTAAGGTTCTTGAAGGTAGGCTCACCATTCTCTGATTTATCCCATTACCTCCTTAGCATCTAAGATCAAAGTGTCCCTAGCCTGTGGTGATGGATCAGTGCCAAGCCACACATGTACAAGAGGAGATGCCTCGCCAAGTCACATGCCAAGTGTCCTAAATTGAGGCCAAAGGTCAGTTGGCAGCAACACTGTCTGTGGCTGGAGAGGATCCCCAGCACTGAACTCCCTCAACCTTTTTTACTGGAAGCGTAGTTCATGTGTTAAGTGCCTCAGATCTGCCTGCCTGCGCCTACTATTTAGTATTTTTAGTAATTTACTTTAAAAATCTGGTGTCCAGCACTCCCTTCCCCACCCCCACTCTTCGATGCACAAAATGTATCTGTAAGGATCATGCCAAGTCACCCAGCTGGTATTTCAGGGTGGGTTAGCTTTGAGGGACACCGTTTCCCTACCACATAAATTATCTTTTCTTTCCGAATGTGAACAGATGTAGTGAAGGGTTTCACAGATGGTGCAAGTGTCTCTTTTTGGATTCCTTTTCTTTGAAAACTGTCCATGAGTCCACTTGATTCAGAGGCCAGGCAGATATCAGCAGTCCTAGCCTTCTCAGCACAAGTGTTCAGGAAGGGCAAGTTCTGAATGAGCTGTAAACTCGCTGCTTAAAAGATATCATTTCCCCTTCTTTCCTTTTTTTTTTTCCTCTTTCTCTTTCTTTTTTTCCTTTGCCTCCATGCAATACCACCTTATTCTGTGGAACACAAGAGGCAGCAACCCGAACATATTTCCATGCATACTAATCCTTCCCTCTTCCGAAAGAGAAAAAACCTAGGATGACAATCCACCCGCTCCCCCCAGATCCTCTCTGTTTGCTCATTCCTCTCTTTTATTAGTATTGAATGGGGATTAGACAAAACGGAAAAAAAGGCAGGAACGATGCAGACAGGAAAGGAATTGAAACAGCGGGGTCTGTGCTTTCTGTGGTTGTGGAAGTAGACAGGACTCCCTGGCCAGTTGGTGGTGTTTCTAGCAAAATCACAGATCTTGGGATAATTTGGGGTAATACTCAGGGTTTGGGGATGGGCTAGGATTCTGGCCAGGGTAAGGCAGACCTAGGTACATTCACAATGCCTAGCTTCTACTTTGGATCTGGATTGTTCCCAAACCAAAGATCTTTCCCCTCACACCCTCCTTGGCATGTGGTTGTTTTGGCTCCCTCTTGGGATTACTAAAGCACTGGAAACTCCTATAAGGTCATTTGAAACAAGAGTGATAGAATGAGTGAAACTGTGGAGTGGCTCTGATTTCCAGAACCCTCCAGGCTTTATAAGGGGGTGGAGGGGGGGAGGTCCATTTCCCAACTTCCAAGCAAAACCAGTTTAGGGTTGCAAAAACACAGCTGCTGTTGCTTTCCACTGACCTGTGGCTCAGAGTGGCAAGGGACATGTGACAATCAATATCTGGCTCAGGCCATTGTGCTGGGTGACCCCTAGAAAGAAGGAAAGGCAACTCTAGTATTCAAAACTGCCTCTGGTAGGAGGATTTCTCAGGCCCATGGCGTCTCCTGGCTTTTTTCAGCTCTGCGGGTTGGTTGGTGACCTCCAGCCAGCACCATCTTCAAACCAGGAGTTGCCACACCTGGAGAGGCAGCCCCAAGGGGCTGGTGGAAAAAGCCAGAGTTCAAAACCTAGCTCTGCCTCTTACTGGATGTATGCCCTGAGGCGAGTTTTTCCATCTCTCTGAGCTGCAGTTTTCTCAGATGTAAAATGGAAGTAATGATAGGCTGGAATTTACAGAGATGTTGCCAGAGTTAATAGAAGATGGTATGAAGCACTTGGCACGTGCTGATACTTAGTAATTAGTCATTGGCTCTTCTCTCTCCTAACTTCTGCAAGTAAAATTTCCTTCATTTATATAGTGAAACTACACAATTATCTAGTCTCTAAGGAAAAAAGGAGGCAGATGGGGAGTGCGTTATATGACACATTTTCTACAAGAGCCACACTGGTCACTATATCCATCCTGAAATACCAGCTGGCTTTGTAGGGTGGTAGGAACAGCAGGAATCATGCAAGGCTTCCAAAGGTCTGCCAGGGCATGTATAAGCTACAGGGAAGCAAACTGACACATTGTGTCCTGTGTCCTCACTGCATCATGGCAAATATGGGTACAATTTGGCAACTGGTTTAACCATAGAATTTTGGCAAACTGAGCCCCTTTAGGGATGATTCAGTGACTTAAGGCTTTTGAAAGATATGAACAGCCCACCATGCCCAGTTCAGTGAGGGGTTCCCACCACTTCCAGAGTTTCCTGCCTGAGTTTTCTCTCTGTAGTTACCTCCCATTCCTCCAAAACATCTGCCAGGCTAAGTTAGAACACAGGTCAGGTAGTGCCCTCAGTCATGTTTGGTTTGGCCATTGTGCTGCAGGCCCACTCAGTAGTTTAGAAAAATCTAGTTACTGACATTTATAAATCAAGAATGTTCATGTAGAAATCCAGACTGCCAGCCTCGCTTGAAAACTTGGCTCTGTCCACACTGGGCTGGCATATTCCAGCATGCAGCCCGCAGCTGGAGCCAAGTGGCTGCCGCTCCCTTAGCCGGGCAAACGTTGCCCAGGCTGCCAGGCCCCTCCGCTGCCTGCTTCACTTGTTCAGGCCCCCTTCCTGAACCGTGTGGTATTTGGCTGCGATTCACTCCCCCTCTCAAACGTATACTTTCCATGGTACCTCCCTGCTTTCTGAATCAAGTGTACCTTCCTCACCTGGCTCTCCACGGTGTCCAGCAATGATTCTCAAACTGGACACGCGCTAGAGACACCTGGGAGATTGTCAAATTCCTGGCGCCTCCCCCAGTCCCTTCTGATTCAGTAGCTCAGCGGTAGGACTCGGGAGCCTATTTTTAACAAGAAAGAGCCCCAGGTAATTCTACTGCAGATGATCTAGGGCACGCCCCAGCATCCCGTGCTAGGCTTTCTTTAGTTTCAGTTCCGGAATTCCTAGAGAAGTCAGTTGGCCTTCCCTCTCCCCCACCAAATGGCAGCTCCTGCAAAAACCACGTGGGACTAGGGGAAAGAGGCGATTCCGAGTAAAAAGGCACTCTTCCTTCTCATTCTCTCCCGCCTGTTGCCGGTGCCCGGCTCATCCCATTGTCTCTGCACTCGTAACTCCAGGAAGGCAGGGGTTGCTTCTCACTCAGCTGCCTCTCCCCAGAACTGCCTGGCACTGGACTTTAGACACAGTGGGTGTGCTCATCATCTATCTCTTTTACGTTTTTAACTAGTTTTCAAACAGTTATATTTGTACAGTTAAAATGCAAATAATACCAAAGGATATATAATGAAGCTGAGTCTTTCTCCCAATCCTGACTTCGAGGCCTCTGTCCCTCTTAAAGGAACCAGTCTCTTTTGTGTCTCCACGAAGACATGGGCCTGTCTATGGAGACAAGGCCCACTTGTCACTTTTTATCCCCACAAACAGTTTTCTGTACAAACGGTCCTCGACTTACAATGGTTTGACTTACAATTTTTTGACCACTTTGGTGCAAAAGCAATAGGCATTCAGTAGAAACACACTTCGAATTTTGACTTTTGATCTTTTCCCGGGCTGGTGATATGCGGTACAATACTCTCTTGTGATGAGTCCCAGTCAGCCACACCATCAGGAGGATGAACAACCGATACCCTTACAACCATTCTGTACCCAGACAACTACCCTGTTTTTCATTTTCAGTACAGTATTCAATAAATTACATGAGATATTCAGCACTTCGTTATAAAATAGGCTCTTTGTTAGATGATCTTGCCCAAATGGAAGCTAACGTTAAGTGTTCCGAGAATATTTGAGGTAGGCTAGGCTAAGCTGTGATGTTCGGTAGCTTAGTATATTAAATGCATTTCAAATTACGATATTTTCAGTTTACAACGGGTTTATCAGGGTGTTACCCAATCATAAGTTGAGTAAGATATTGTACTTTGTTTTCATTTTATAGTAATATGTTGATCATTCCCTATCAATCATCCCCAAAATAGGTTTTATGACTATTTATTCATAAAAACCTTGGATTAGATAGGGAAATGTTACTATTATTATCTTAAAATTAAGACTGTTGGGGCTTCCCTGGTGGCGCAGTGGTTGAGAGTCCGCCTGCCGATGCAGGGGACACGGGTTCGTGCCCCGGTCCGGGAGGATCCCACATGCCGCAG
>NC_041222.1:73097742-73118931 GCF_002837175.3 Physeter macrocephalus
CAAAAAAAAAAAAAAAAAAAAAAAAAAAAAAAAAAAAAAAAAAAAAAAATTAAGACTGTTGGAGAATGGATCAATTAAAGGATTTTTGCCCAAGGGGTAGGACTAGAAAGCAAGTCTTCCGACTTCCACCCCGGAGTGTTTTGCTCTAAGTTATATAGTAAAGCTATTTGAAATCGCTGTTTATCTGTGTGGTGGAGGCCAGGAACAGTGTCCTTTCTTGTTCACCATTTATAATTTATAAAAGGATAAGGAGAAATTCTGCCCAGAGCTGGGGTAGAGGGTCCTCTCCAAACATATCTGGGGAGTTTGGGCCTTTATACCACCACAGTGTACCTTAAAGATTACCTGATGTGAACTCACTCTTGGTACCAACTCAAAAGTGAGTTGGGAAGACTTCCAACTAACAGGTTTATTTAAAACGCTGCAGAGACAGTTACAACAGAAAACAGCTGCTTTCAAGTCTGCTCTTCCAGAGTTCGAGTTTTATACGATTGCACAATGTCACCTGCTCCGGACCTCTTAACCTCCTATCAAGCAAAACATGAGTCCAGCTCAGAGGTCTGTTCATATATTCGAGATTTACCATGCAACACATCCTTCATTTCCCTTCTTCCTCATGACTTATCAGTGCAAGAATTTTGGAAAGTTGTATACAGATAAGGCAAAAGAAGTTTGGAATTGTATGCACTCTTGAGAGGTGAATCCTAGCTTTCACAAATAGCTTCACAGAGCCCACTTTCTTTGCTAAGGATATCATTTTTTTATTCATTTATGTCCCACCTTTCCCCTACTCTGAGAAGATAATAAGTGATTTCTTGAAGTGAATGTGTATCATAATTGTTAAAGAGGGCAAACACTCATTGAATAAATAAGGTCCAGCCTTGAGAGTAGAAATTAAATGTTCTCTGTCCTTTTCAGGGACACGTGGCCATCAGGAATCATGAGCAACCCATTTGCACACCTCGCTGAGCCTTTGGATCCTGCACAACCAGGAAAGAAATTCTTCAATTTGAATAAATTGGAGGATTCAAGATATGGTAGGTACATGGCTCTATGATGTAAGTGCTCTGATAGTAATTGGAATATCATTTGCATAGTAAGTAAGCTACTTAATAAATTAGGCTTTAGGAGAGTTGGAAGAGGGAGTAGCAGAGATGGCTGAATGGTCTTGGGTTAACCACACAAATACACACCTTTCTTACATTGCTCGTTTTCAAGTAGATAATGATGATTATATATATGTAACATTTACATAACATTTAGTATAGAGAGTGTTTGTACACATATATTGTTTAATCTGAATAACAACCCTATCATGTTATGTTTAAAAACATAAGAAGTCCTGAGGAAGCTGAGGCCCAGAGAGAGTACATGATATGATTAAATAACAATTAGGTAGGTAGCAGAAGAGGATGAAAACACAAGCCTTTTTTATTCCAACTCCTGTGCTTCTCTACCTTTGTACTCTTGCGTTTTCTGGATGATACTGGTAAATAATTCTTATGTATCCGGATGGACCATTTCTTTTATAAACAAAATAACTTTTCTTATGAATTACCATTGTTTTATTCTAGAAAACACAGTTACCAATGACCATACTACATGGTGTTTAGGGGTTTATTTCCTTTGAAAGATGTATCTATTCTTTAGTCTTATTATAATAATTGTAAAGTGGTTATTTTCTCATTTCTTAAACACTAGGTTTCATAAGAAATACTACTGTGTGTATGTGTGTGTTACTTGCTAACAGTAATACAGTAAGTTATCTAGACTGATGTCTTTCATGATGACTTAAGGGAAATTCTGTTACTGGATTCCAAGGCTAGGCAACCATTTATTATGAAAGATTTAACTGTAATATTTTCTTTTTGCCTAGGCTGTTGGTATTTTCTAGTACTGAATGTCTCCTAAATCCATTCAATAGTCTTATATTTTAAACTGTTGAGATCAGTTTAAATTTACTCTCTTTCCCTGCTGGAAGAATAGTGTGATGCCTTGTATCAAGTTTGTATGGAGTTTGGCTTTAGAGAGCTCTTACAATAAGATGTCTCATGGGTTTGGTTTTGTTATACTTTCTCCTTTACTCCTAGGACGACTACCATTTTCTATCAGAGTTCTCCTGGAGGCAGCCATTCGGAACTGTGATCAATTTTTGGTGAAGAAAAATGATGTTGAAAATATCCTAAATTGGAATGTCATGCAGCATAAGAACATAGAAGTGCCATTTAAGCCTGCCCGCGTCATCCTGCAGGACTTCACGTGAGCCTCATGTCACTTCACTCTCTTTTTCTCTGCATCCCTTGTCAGCCTTTAAAGAAAGCTTCTTAAAAGCAAAAATAAAAAACACAGTGACTGTATAATTTTTCACTCAACATTCAGAGACGGTTGAAAGCAAAAGGGGGCAGTCATCCCAGACGGGAAGAGATAATCTCAGGCAAATCAGGATGCATACTCACTCCCCCTTTTCCAGTGGCAAAGGTCTTTGTCCTTGGTCTTCAAGATCCTAGTCCTAAGTGTACTAGCAAAAGTTGAAAGAAACAGCATGGAGTGGAGCCATCTCGGAATCTTTTCGCCCCTATGTCCTATCACCCAAGGAGCCAGGTTTCAAACAGCTGTCCTTGGAACACTGATATGTATCGCCTAAGGGGAGATACGTAGTTCACAAGGCCTGATGTGTTGGTGTTAAGCCTCTGCTCACATCCTTTTATTCCCAGGAATTGCTCCCCATCACGGCTTCATTTTGAGACATTACCGTTTCATTTTGAAATGATGTTATTTTATTCCTTCTGGAGAGCAAATTTCATTTTTTTAGAGGAAGTTCACCCAGATTTTATTCTCTAATAAAAAGGAAGCATTCACTTAGTATAAATTTGATTCACAGCCTACTTTTCTGAATTATATCCATTCCTTTAAATTTGGTCTGAAGTTGATGGGCGTGATCCGTATATCTTGTCCAGGTCTTTGTCAGCCCACCAAATGAATAGGGAACAGTGATGGCAGAAAAAGTTCCAGAGTTTTTAATTGCCAGCTTTCCCACAGTTTCTCTGTTTAGACCATATTGGCTGTGAACTTCAATGCAGGGATAAAATTGCATATAGAGATACCACTCAGTCGTGGCACTTATTACTGATGTGATTTCTGCTGAAGGGAATGTGTTTAGACACTTTCACTTTTCTAACACATCCATTGTTAGCACCACTGATGAGACAGCCCCATTGCCAATATTATCAGCAGAGGCAAAAGCTGAAAAACCCCATGGCACTTGTTTAACAGATTTGTTTTCTGTTTACTCTCCCTTTTCTTAGGGGTGTGCCAGCTCTGGTTGACTTTGCTGCCATGCGTGATGCTGTGAAAAAGTTAGGAGGAAATCCAGAGAAAATAAACCCCATCTGTCCCGCTGACCTTGTCATTGATCATTCCATCCAGGTTGATTTCAACAGAAGGTGAGAGACTAGGATGAATACTTGGGTTTTCTGCTTTGTGCAAAATCTCAGAGTATAAGTCTTTTTTGTGTATAAAAGGGAACCCTCCTGCACTGTTGGTGGGAATGTAAATTGATACAACCACTATGGAAAACAGTATAGAGTTTCCTTAAAAAACTAAAAATAGAACTATCATATGACCCAGCAATCCCACTACTGGGCATATACCCTGAGAAAACCATAATTCAAAAAGAGTCATGTACCACAATGTTCATTATGGAATCTAAAAAAAAAAGGTACTGATGAACCTAGTTGCAGGGCAGGAATAAAGAGGTAGACACAGAAAATGGACTTGAGGACACGGGGTGGGAGGGTGAAGCTGGGGTGAAGTGAGAGTAGCATCCACATATATACACTCTACTGAATGTGAAATAGTTGGCTGGTGGGAAGCAGCAGCATAGCACAGGGAGATTGGCTCAGTTCTTTGCAAGGACCTAGAGGGCTGGGATAGGGAGGATGGGAGGGAGGCGATATGGGGACATGTGTATGCATATGGCTGATTCGCTTTGTTGTACAACAGAAACTAACACAGTATTGTGAAGCAATTATACTCCAATAAAGATCTATTAAAAAATTTTAATAAAAGAAGAAAAATCTTTAAAAAGTATATTCAGGAAAACTCAAACTTAATAAATATTTTCCCCTGAAGTTTTTTTTTTTTTCAGGGTTGGGGCAGGGGGGATTAAGTCTTTTTTTTTTTTTTTTTTTTTTTTTCTATTTACTTCTTGGGTGGGAACAGCCTGTGTTTAAGCTTGAAGTCTGGGTGAAAAACATACAAATTCTGCCATGAGAGCTTGTCAATACAAGTATGCGTTTGACTTTAAAAGAGTTTGGCTTTTTTTTTTTTTTCCAACCACTGGAATCTTATTCCTTTTTGATTCTAAGTAACTATTTCATATCTGGCCATCTCTGCCTCTCCACGTGGGTGTCCATAAAGTCTATCCCTTTCTTTTCCTTTTTGCCTTCTATTGTTCAGGATATCCACTTCTCTCTTCCTGCTAAAATCCTACCAACAACCTACCAATCCTACCAATAAAATCTCAGTAGCAGAAGACAATAAGAATTTGTTTCTCACACACCTACAAGTTGGGTGGGAGCTCAGCTGATCTCAGCTGAGTGCAGTTGGACAGCTGTGCCTCACCCAGCCTTGGCTGGGTTGACTGCTTACACTGCACTGCACATCGGTAGGGCAGCTGGGACAGCTCCATTCTATGTGTGCTTCTTTGGGGGCCCAGGCTAAAGGAGAAAGCAGCTATGTGGTGATCACAGAGGCTCAAGAAGCCAAGTGGGAACCTGCAGCATCTCTTGAGGCCTAGATGAGGACTGACATAGGATCACTTCTATTCACAATCACAGTAAGCAAAGCAAGTTGCACAATTGAGCCCAAAGTCAGGGGTGAAGGAGTACACTCCAGTAACTGCAAGATTACACAATGAGGATTTGGATACAAGGAGGGCAACCAGGTACTACTAGAAGGCTGATATCTTAACCTAGAAGTATAACCAAATAAAATTATTTCCAACTTTAGATAGAACTTTAGGGCTTCCCTGGTGGCGCAGTGGTTAAGAATCCGCCTGCCACTGCAGGGGACACGGGTTCCAGTTCCGGTCTGGGAAAATCCCACACGCTGCAGAGCAACTAAGCCCATGTGGCACAACTACTGAGCCTGTGCTCTAGAGCCCACAAGCCACAACTACTGAGCCCATGTGCCACAACTACTGAAGTCCACGCGCCTAGAGCCCATGCTCTGCAACAACAGGAGCCACCGCAATGAGAAGCCTGTGAAGTGCAACGAAGAGTAGCCCCCACTCACTGCAACTAGAGAAAGCCCGTGTGCAGCAACGAAGACACAATTCAGCCAAAAATAAATAAATAAATAAATAAAATTTTTTTAAAAAGATAGAACTTTAGTTAGAAAGAAATAACTGTTCTGCATACAATACTGGGAAAATTAATTATTTGGTAGAGAGAATAGTTCATATGATTTAAAGCATTAATATTTTAAAAATTAAATCTTCAAAGATTTTGAAGAAAATTTAATTATATAGTGTCAAATGTCTTGATGAGAAAGACCTTTCTAAATTTAGAAGCAATGAATGAAACAAAGGAAAAAAAAAATCTATAGATTTAATGACTTCAAAGTTACCAGGAGAGGGCTTCCCTGGTGGCGCAGTGGTTGAGAGTCCGCCTGCCGATGCAGGGGACGCGGGTTCGTACCCCGGTCCGGGAAGATCCCACATGCCGCGGAGCGGCTGGGCCCGTGAGCCATGGCTGCTGAGCCTGCGCGTCCGGAGCCTGTGCTCCACAACAGGAGAGGCCACAGCAGTGAGAGTCCCGCGTACCGCAAAAAAAAAAAAAAAAAAAAAGTTACCAGGAGATAACTTGAAAAATATTTTCAATAAAGAGTTAATATCACTAATATGTAAAGAATATGTATAATCTATTAAAAAAATAGTAAAACCCAGCAAATAAATGGGCAAAGGAAAGTGGACATTTCATAATAAAAGGAAATACAAATGGTAAACAGTATATAAAGCCTTTTCAACTTTACAAGTAATAAAAAGGTAAATTAAATCCTTGAGATACCATTTTCTCTTATCAACATAGTTTAGAAAATAAATGTTATTAATTATAAATGTGTCATGAGGGAGACACTTTTATACACTGCTGATAGCACTACAAATTAGAAATGATGAAAGCAATGTGCCATATCCTTTGTCCTGGAATTTCCACTTCTAAACATACACTTTATAGATATCTGAAATTCAGCAAAAGCTTAATGACTAAATAGTGCTTATTAAAGTATTATTTATAATAGTGAAAACTTAAAAGCATTCTAGGTGTCCAACAAAGAAACAAAACAAAACAAGTTATTGTTTTTATAATAGAAAATCATATAAGAATATGAAACCAACCACTCAAAGGAAAAAAAAAAGCAAAACGTTTATTTGCTTCCTTGGGGATTTAAGTGGGTTCCATACAGCCTCAAGAGAAATGTAGAAACTGGTCATTCTCAAATTAGTATTGCCAATATCCAAACCAGAGAAATTAAGGAATAGAGAGAAAACTGCTTTGTCCCCTGAATTGATGGTTCTTGGAACAAACAGACTGGATACTTGCTAGCTCTTTCCTTTTCTTTGGACTCTAAACCCATCCTTGGGCAACATGTCTTTTTTTTTTTTTTTTTTTTCCTTAAATCACATGAGCTCAATTTAATGTTTTGATTTCAAAGGGAAGAGTTAAAAATACACAAACTATTATACTGTTGGAGAGTAAGTATGTTTGCTCAAGTCCCACTTCAGAAATTATTAAAAGTAGCCTCACAAAATCATGGGCAACTTTTTCTTGAAGACTCATTGGTGTTGATGGATTTACCTTCATTTCCCTGGCCTGGAAGGTGAAAATACTGGTGGAGGCAGAATTGTAATTGTTTTAATGTCTAAAGTTATTTGACTCAAAACTCAAAAGAGCTCCTGACGATTAAGCAGGTAAAGAATCTGAGTCAGCACCAAGTTCATTGTGACTTGGTTTCCTCCTTAAACCTTGACATCCATCAACTCTGGTTTCAATTTTTTATGGACCTTTTTCATTTATACTGTAATACTAAAAACATTATGATGAAAATAGCAAAGTCTAGGGGTGAACTTTGATCCAAAATGATATCCAAATCTAGCAAACACTTTTTTTTTAATTAAAGAGAAACACTTCTATGAGAAGTATTTTCTTTTTTTTAATAAATTTATTTATTTTTGGCTGTATTGGGTCTTCGTTGCCGTGCACAGCTTTCTCTAGTTGCGGCAAGCAGGGGCTACTCCTCGTTGCGGTGTGCAGGCTTCTCATTGCGGTGGCTTCTCTTGTTGCAGAGCACAGGCTCTAGGCGTGTACACTTCAGTAGTTGTGACACGTGGGCTCAGTAGTTGTGGCTCGCGGGCTCTAGAGTGCAAGCTCAGTACTTGTGGCGCATGGGCTTAGTTGCTCCGTGGCATGTGGGAGCTTCCCGGACCAGGGCTCAAACCCTGCATGGGCAGGTGGATTCTTAACCACTGCACCACCAGGGAAGTCCAAGAAGTATTTTCATTGCTAGTGTTTTGTTTTTATTTCTTGAGTTTGGTTGTGCAATTTGACCTCCCAGTCTCTTTCCTAATTTTTGTAAGGAATTAAGTGGGATGTCTCAGCTTTTGTGAAACTGTGTGCTGTGGGCTTATTTCCAGCCATTTCCAGAGTGAAGTAAGGAGTGGTGGGATGGTGAATTTTCTCAGTTAAGTATTTCTAAGCTCTTTCCCTGCTGTGAATAATAGTAATTGGCTTCACACCATCTTTAGGAATCGAGGATCTAGCTAATGCATTATTGTAATGTTTTACAAAGTTATCTCAGAAATAACCTTTTTTAAAATCCCAACAAGAATATCATAGCAATTTCTGACCAGATTTCATGAGTGTCAAAACTATCTTCTCTATAAATACTGTCTGTGAATTTCTGGAGTACCATTATATGTAATACTCAGAAACTTTGAACTACATCCAAATCTGATTTTAACTTATGTAAATAAGGAGAAATTTCCTCTTTAGTGTGTGAGGCCATTCACATTCAGAGATCTTACTGAAAGCTCACCAGATTGGGTAAATCTAGGAAAGTTCTGAGTGGTGGAAAAATCTGAATTCTAGGCCTGTTTATTCATTCGAATAACCAGAACTAAGTTAAAGAGCCAAGGTTAGCATGAAAGATTTTTTGTTTTAGTGAGTAAATAGGGTTGTTTTTTAAATTTTATTTTTAATTTTTTTTAATTTTAACTTTTTCTTAACCTAGAATTCAACATATCTTAAAGCAGCCTAAGCATTTCTGGCTTCTCCTTGTCCTGTGACTATATCATGCATATCGAACCGATGGTCCCAGCACTCTCTAGGGTAAATGGTCCTCTTCTAACCTTGCTTCTGTTGTGAGAAACTCTGAAATCCTTCTGGAGACAAGAGGACAAGGCATAATGACTGGGAGTCCACATGTGCTCAGAGCTCAGCAGAAGAGACGGGGCAGGGCCATACATGATTAAGAATAATGTTCCAAGATGCCTTCCCTTTTTTTGGTAAAATTAAATCCATTTAGCAGACCTACTGTGTGCCAGTATTTATTCAAGAAGCAGGTTAGTCTAGAAAAGTAGAGAGATTAGAGAATGCATAGCTTGAATGCAGTTAGTAAGTGTAGGAACCAAATCACTAACTTGGAAAGCCAGAGGGGCTCTTCCAGGAGTGTCATGTAATCTGGGTCCCCAGGCACGTTTACCAAAGAGCGAAGAGCTGGAAAGGCATTCTACACAGAGAGAACAGAGCATGCAAAGGCATGAGGAAAGTGGGGTTTGAGAGAGTATGAGGGCCACAGTGCAGCTGAAATTGAAAGTTTGGACTGGAGGATGGGAGAGGGCTCATAAAGGAAGTCTGAGGTCAGACTGAAGGACCTTGTTTTTTAAGGCAAGGCATTTGTACTTTATTTAGAAAATGGGATCCACTGACAGATTCAAGATGGGTTGTGATCTGTATTTTGGAAAACTGATTCTGGTGACAGTACAAAAGATAGGTTGACTAGACTGACCGAGAAACTAGAGAGGAGGCTATCTCTGAATTAATACTCTGATAGCTGTAGGTACTAAGTGGGAGAAGAGGAGGTCATTAGATGAGAGATGGACAGCTAGGGATGAGGAAGAAATGTAGGAAAGAAGGTTACACATTAGGGTTTGACCTGCTGTGTTTGTGGTGCCCGAGGTGTTCCTGATGCAGGTGCCCAGGATACATTGGGACTGTGGATCTTGACCTGAAGAGACAGGTGGGGACTGGAGGGATGGAGCCCTTAAGTGTACTAGTGTGAAGGTGGAGATGAGTACCTTCAAGAATAGCTGCATCTGATCCAGAAGGTCCACAGGGGCTGCTGATCAGGGGTCAGGACAGGGATCAGAACGACTGCCTTGTTCCACTACACTAGGATCTCTCCTTCTCCATTTCATTTACTTTTCTCTAACACGTACCCACGTTCACAGACATTCATTCTTCATGTCGGAGATCAGCAAACTTTTACTGTAAAGGGCCAATAGTAAATACTTTAGGTTTTGCTGGCCACATACTGTCTCAGTTTATTTTTTTCCCGTTTATTTTTTTTCCAACTTTTAAAAATATAAAAATTATTCGTTGCTTGACAGCCCAACATATACAGTATTGGGCCAGATTTGACTCATGAACCATAGTTTGTGGACCAACCCCTGCTGTAAGATACTCTCAGAAATTGATTCCATCAAAGCAACTGACACTTATCTGGAAGAATATTCACATCAAGAGAAAAAGAAAAAAATCCGCATGGTAACTGAATGTATATTTGCAGAGTAAATAATAAATGCCTCCAGTCTTTTTCTTCTCAAGGAGTGCCTGCCTACCCATGTTCATCTGGCAGACTCCCCCTCGCCCTCCAGACTACATCGATGTCACTGCCTTCTGGAAGGCATCCCTGGCTCTCTGGTCTGAGTTCATGGCCCTTTCTGGGTGCTCCCATGGCACCCTGTACTTCCCGTATCATGACATTGCTAATCATGACATTGCTAATCAACACTCTCATGGTTGCCTGGCTGCTGCTCTGTGTCTCTCGCTAGGCTCTGAGCTCCAGCTGGGCAGCACACATGCCCCTTCTGCACCTTTGTATGCCCAGCATGTGGCACCAGGTAGGCTCTGTAGATCATTAATAAGTGACAGAAGAAAGTGGGTATAGTGGTTAAGGTAGAGGCTCCAGGACCGGTCAGACCTGTGTTCAGGTGACCACTCTGTAATTTACAAGCATCTGACCTCGGAGAAGTTAACTAATCTTTCTGTGCCTCAGCTTCCTCTTCCACACATTGGGGTAATGCTAGTACCTACGTGAGGGGTTGTTATGATGATTGAATGAGTTCATGTGTGTAAAGCACTTAGAGCCTATGACGCATCGTGCAGTCTTGCACTTGGGTTCCTGCTGTTATTATTATTATGGTAGTTGCTGCTATTACCACTACCACCATTGCTGCTGCAGTTTCTGCAACTACTACTTCAGGGAGGCAGCATAGGGATTTAGAGCATCATTCTTGAGTCAGACTGCCTGGGTTTCAATACCAATTCCATCATTTACTAGCTGTGAGGTCCTGAACAAGTTTCTTACCCTCTCTGTGTCTGTTTCCTCTTTTGAAAAATGTGGATATTAGTTGCTCCTAGCTCAAAGGGCTATTTTGAAGACTAAATTAGAAAATAAATGTAAAGCACTTGACTGCCTAGTTCCTAGTAATGTCAATAAGTGTTAACTATCAATTAGTGAAGTCTGACTTGGGTCTTAGCTATTAATTTCACTATCCTTTCCTATGTTCACTCAACCCATGACAGTTTGTAAGCGCTTCCTGTGTGCTAACCATGCCAAGTTGTCACTATGACTTACTCTACCCTTGACTCAAAACAATGTAGTTTGATTATAAAAATTCTGGAAAAGCTTCCTGATGCCCTGAATTGTCCATGTCAGTCCTGATGAACTGAATGACTTTGAGCAAACCTCAGTATATAATCTGGGCTTTACAGATATTCTTGAGTGGCACCATCTTCCTCATAAACCTCCTTTTGAAAGATAGGAGATTGTGATTCTATAAATTCCTGTGCCTCCTGGCATCACTGGTTCCCTACCTCCCAACATAAAACAGATGAAAATGCAAGCCCAGATATGGCTCAGCTCAGAGAGGTGTCGTAACAAGGTCATAGGTAAGAAAGGAGTACAAAAAGAAAGCTTCTTTAAATATCTAAGCTGCTGTTGTCATCATAAATGTCTTGAGTCTGTTCCTAAGAGTCAGACTTTATGATTAGAATAGTTTTAACTTAAATTCAACTTCATGTTTTCTACCCACCATGTTTAAAGGCATTATAAAAATCACCAGAACCAAAAAATAATTATTCTTTTTACTTTCTTTAATTACCTCTTTCCCATGTTAACGAATGCATAATACCACCCAGCAAGCCTGCAGATGAAACTGCCATTCTCTTTATTATCACCTATAAATTTGACCAGTAACATTTTACGCCTTAAAATTTATACATTTAGTTTTTCTCTTTGACAGGGCAGACAGTTTACAGAAGAATCAAGACTTGGAATTTGAAAGAAATAGAGAACGATTTGAATTTTTAAAGGTATGGGCAGAGTTTGGCTCCATTGGCTGATTCTTTATGTGTGTGGGGTATGAGGAAGAGGTGCCAAGGAGGTGAGCTGCATAAAGGTGTGTCTGGCATCCATAGTGTTCTCCCCATTTTTCAATCCTAGTGGGGCTCTCAGGCCTTTCGCAACATGCGGATTATTCCTCCTGGCTCAGGAATCATCCACCAGGTGAATCTGGAGTATTTGGCAAGAGTGGTATTTGATCAGGATGGATATTATTACCCAGACAGTCTTGTGGGCACGGATTCGCACACTACCATGATTGACGGTTTGGGCGTTCTCGGTTGGGGTGAGTGTTCTTCCGGGTTCCTATTCCACTTATGCTGTTCTATGTAAATACCTTGATTTACTTTGATACCCTTACATCCCAGCAGCATGAATTTGAGTGACCACAAATATCAGAGAGGTTTTTTTGTCTGTTTTCCAGTAATTTCCAGTACCCGGAAAAGTGTCTCATGCCTTTTAGGCACTCAGTATAATGATTGGAAGAATGAACTGGAATAAGCAGCTGGAATTGGAATAAGCAGCTGGAATTAGAATAAGCGAAAATCAGCTGGGGTGTTTGTTAAAAACAGCGACTCCTGAAACCCACTCTCCTTTTTAGTGTGGAATCAAGGGGATTTTGACACAGGTGTTTGGGGGACCACACTTTGAGAAACACTTGTTAAAAATTCTATAGAGGGAAATAGAGAAAAGATAACTGTTCTTTATGGAAATATAACTCTATACTAGTAAAACACTATAAGTGGGTTGACCACTTGTTAATGACACTGAACTATGCCTGAGGGATATCGCGAAGACTAAGGAAAGCATTACTCTGTCACGCCTTTCCACACAGGTGTGGGTGGTATCGAAGCAGAAGCTGTCATGCTGGGCCAGCCAATCAGCATGGTGCTTCCCCAGGTGATTGGCTACAGGCTGATGGGAAATCCCCACCCCCTGGTAACATCCACTGACATCGTGCTCACCATCACCAAGGTAACAATGTGCTGCCTCTTCTGTGGTCTGAGTCGAAGTGACAAACAGGAAGAAAGTCCATGATGGAGTCTCTCTTGGTTTCCATGTGCTCTAGAAATGCTAGGAAACAGTATGTTTATGACTTTAAAAGAGATGACATAAGGAGAGAACTCTGCAGTTAGGTTTCAGATCATTATGTTCATTTTACTCTTCTGTTGCTGCACGGATCTTTTTCTTTAAAAATTTTTTTTGAAACTGTGAAATAGTTTAAATACACAGAAGTTAAAATGACATTTATATGCCCACCATGTAGACTTAACAGATGGTAACATTTTGCTGTATTTACTTTAGAGCTCTCTCTGTATGTATATTTTTTAAGAAGTGAAATGTAATATTTATGGCTAAAGCCACCCTCTTCATTTCTAGAGATAATCACTATCTTGAGGTTATAAGAAATCATTTCCATGCATATGTTTATACTTCTGCATTTTTTCCACATGGTTCTTCTTTATATGAAAACAACAAATTCTATGAATAATTTTTGACTATTTAAAATTCCATTTTCTGTATTATAAGTTACATTATTGTAACAGATGTTTCTCCAAGCTGGAAAATATTAGTTTTGCTTTGTTTTGTTTTTCATTTGCCCTTGTCAGAAATAATCTTTTTTGGTGATTTGCTTGCTTTGCAAAAAGAAGGCTGTTTCATCTTGAAAGACTATTAGAAAAGTAATTTTTTTTTTATTATCACACAATTTTTTCTGGTTGTATAGTTTGGAGGCTTGGGGTATGTGGGATGGATACTATACTTTTGATTTAATAGTCATGGGCATCGGAATCGGATTTATTTGAACACTATAGCTCATCAGAGATGTCCGCATCGTTCAAGTGTGGAATAATATAGGCTCTGCCCACAAAATTTGGCAGAATTCCGCGTAACCAAAAGAGCCCGTCTGTGTGGTTGTCCACACTTCATACAGCTGATTTCATGCAGGGCCAAGCCAGTCACTGAGGCTCCAGCCCTGGCTGATGGCTTGTATGGAAAAGGTGTGAGAGTCAGACTGCCTGGATCTTTTGGTTACATTTGACTTATACCTGTGTTCGGGATATTTGTTCATTATATCCTTGAAAACAAGGCATTTGCTTATTCAACAAGTGCAAATCATAATTTACTCAAGTTGAAAAAATTTATTTAATTTTTAGAAAGAAGTTTTCTCATTTGGCAAAACTTTTCTTATTGTGTTTTTATATTACTTTTTCTTTCTTTTTTAAGAAATGTTTCAACATAATTTTAGATTTACAGGGGAGCTGATGTAAAGGTAATACAGTTCCTGTTACCTTTCTCCCAGCTTCCCCAGATGTTAACATCTTACATAACCATGGTATATTTATCAGAAACAGAAGTAGTTAACATCGGTATGACATTTTTAACTAAACTAGAAACTTCACCAGTGTTTTCAGTAATCCCTTTTCTGTTCGAGGATCTATTCCAAGATACCATGCTGTATTTAGTTGGCTTTACTTTTTAAGTTTTATTTTTAAAAGTAATCAAACATATGTTGAGCTACTTCATTTTTTGTGTTTACTCACAAGGCTACTTTATGAGAACTGCAAGGGGATAGTTCTGCATTTTAAATACAGGTTATCAAGCCTCAAACTCTGCTATTGTTCTGTTGCTCAGCACCTCCGCCAGGTTGGGGTAGTGGGCAAATTTGTCGAGTTCTTCGGGCCAGGGGTAGCCCAGTTGTCCATTGCCGACCGAGCTACAATTGCCAACATGTGTCCAGAGTATGGAGCCACTGCTGCCTTTTTCCCCGTTGATGAAGTCAGTATCAAGTACCTGGTGCAGACAGGTAAGCACAGAACCCTGAAAACAGAAGGCCGTTTCTAAATTTCATAGAACGCTGAGAATTGGAGCACTACCTTCTGCCTCTGTCCCTCGATTAAATAGTTGAGGCACTCAACCTAAAGAAGAGAAGAGAAGGGATGGTGGGGAGGGGAAAGCTGCAAAATACATCCAGAGATGAGATTAGTTTCTATGGCTCTAGAGGTGGCCACTGAACCTCTTACTGATCTGGTACCGAATTTGTAACATCTACTGAATTGAAACCAATGGTTTCAGAGAAGTTGAACACTTTCTTTTTTTTTTTTTTTTTTTTTTTTTTGCGGTACGCGGGCCTCTCACTGTTGTGGCCTCTCCCGCTGCGGGGCACAGGCTCCGGGCGCGCAGGCTCAGCGGCCACGGCTCACGGGCCCAGCCGCTTCGCGGCACGTGGGGTCCTCCCAGACCGGGGCGCGCCTCACTTTCTTAAACTGAAACCTAAAAGAAATTTTTCCCGCATGTCTTCGTGGAGAGGATGACAGGGGATGTAATGAACACTGGGGCCCAACAACAGGTCATGATAAATATGTTAACGAAGAGCAGACAGTCATCTGTTATAAGGTCCATGCTGAAAGCTGATGACCTTTACAATTCAGTTAAAATGAAGAGGCAAAAAAAAAAAATGCTGATCTGTTGTGGATCCAAGAATCAAGCTCTCAAACAGTCTTATTTAACTGTCAGAGAACTGGGCGAACTCCGTGTCCATTGGGCAAACCGTGCGTATTAGTTCCTGCAACCAGGGTCTTGATCAGAATGAAACAGCAGAGCTTTCAGGGTCATACTCCTGGTGATATAGCATCATGAGTTAGGACTCTGAACTCTGGAGTTAAACTCAGCTTCGGATCCTGGTTCTGCCATTTACGGCCTGTGTTCCATGGGAAAGTTATTTAATCTTCTTGAGCCACTATTTCCCCATCCATAAATGAGGATAATAACAGTACTTGTCTCATAAGGTCATGATAAAGGATTAGAGAATGAAGTAATGCATTTAAAATGTTTAGCACACAGTGCTGGGCACACAGCTGGTGATCTGTGGTGGGAGACTGCGGGGATTACTACTTTAACAAGAATAATGTGAAATGCTGAGGGTCTGTGGCCAGCTGAAGGCAGATGCGTCGGAGGTATGCTTTGACAATTCGCTGAGGCTTAGTATCCTCTTAATTAAGACCTATAACCAAAGAGAGAGGAGTGCTTATAAGTAAGAATCTTCTACAGAAAATGGTCACTTCGATAGAACAGCAGATCAGTTAATGGCCCCTAGTAAACAGCAGCATTGGCTAGAGAGTCAGACTGTTAGCCTGAAAGCTGCAATATCAGCAGAGTGCTTGGTGTGTGTTTAAGTGAAATGCCCATTACTTGTATAGTTTCTGGTAGAGGCATTAGTTTAATCAGGAAATATTAACATCTGTTACTTGTTACTTCTTAAAATGCCCATTAGGTCGTGATGAAGAAAAAGTAAAGCATATTAAAAAGTATCTTCAGGCTGTAGGAATGTTTCGGGATTTCAGTGACCCCTCTCAAGACCCAGACTTTGCCCAGGTATGAGAGTGCCTTTCATTGAACATGTGTTTCCTCTTTCTCAAGCCTGTGGTTTTAGTTGTGAATGTTTTTTCTTGGGGGGTGCATTTGTAGGAAATTAGTCACTGCCAAGTTATCGCAGAAGAACAGGGTGTTAAAAGGCTGAAAAATCAAAAAGATAAGGAACTGTAGACATAAAATAACGTAACTTGTCCCATTCTTCCCAGCCATTAGGTTGAGCGTGCTCCCCCCTCCCCGCTTTTTTTAAAAATAAATTCATTTTATTTATTTATTTTTTGGCTGCGTTGGGTCTTTGTTACTGCGCGCGGGCTCTCTAGTTGCGGTGCGCGAGCTTCTCATCACGGTGGCTTCTCTTGTTGCGGAACATGGGCTCTAGGCGTGAGAGCTTCAGTAGTTGCAGCACGCGGGTCCTAGAGCGTGTGGGCTTCAGAAGTTGCGGCTCGTGGGCTCTAGAGCACAGGCTCAGTAGTTGTGGCTCACAGGCTTATCTGCTCCACGGCATGTGGGATCTTCCCAGACCAGGGCTTGAACCCATGTCCCCTGCGTTGGCAGGTGGATTCTTAACCACTGCGCCACCAGGGAAGCCCTGCTCCCCTTTTTTGCTTTACTCCTCTTATGTGGAAGATCTTTGGAAAAGGAGTTTAGAAGGACTGGAGCTATTTAAAGGCTGATAAGCACATCATTATTATAGATGGGGAAAGAAATGGAGGTGCAAGCGAATCAATTTGTTCTGATTTACCCATCGACATACTTATCTTCATTCATTTTCTAGGGTGCAAACTGAATCCACATTTTTCTCAGCAGCCAAGATTGGAGGGTAAACCAGATGTGGGATGCTTGTTTTGTTTCATATTACATTGAGGGAAGGAAATATTCAATTAGACTAGGGCCCATTTCTTGGCATTGATGAGTTAATGGCTGCATTCCCCCAGTCATCTTAGAAAAATTACAATGGTTTATCTATCATTTCAGTAGAAAATCCATCTCATTGACTAACTTATGCAATAAAAAGGATGTATGAGCTGCTTTGCAAAGATGGCTGAGTGAAAGACCCTGGCAGCAGCCACAATGCCCACCCTGGTCTTTCTGAGAGGTGGCAAGGCTTCTGCCTGTCCCATGCTACCGAAGTGCTCATCTGGAACTTTGGAAGTTCATACCTTCAGTGTAAAATGGACATTGACTTCCTTGGTTTTGAATGTGGTAGTTTAGTTTATTTGTGTTGTGGTGGTGTTTCAAATTCTCTGGCATGGCTGTGTTTTTTTCTTTGTGAGTATAATGTCAATTCCACGGTTCCTTTTCTTTTGGGTGCACAGGTTGTGGAGTTAAATTTGAAAACAGTAGTGCCTTGCTGCAGTGGACCCAAAAGGCCTCAGGACAAAGTTGCCATATCTGACATGAAAAAAGACTTTGAGAGCTGCCTTGGAGCCAAGGTAGGGACCTGGGAGAGGTGGCTGGAAATCCTCCCCAACCCTGCCCCATGCCTGGCTTCTTTGTGCACAGGCTTCACCGCCCTCGATGATGAGTCTTCCTGAAGCCTGGTGCTGCGGGCGTTTCCTCTCCATCCTGTAGTCCTCGATGCCTCCCTCTGCATTAGCTAAGAGCCAGCCAGCTTCCTTAGAGCACTTGATTTTCTGTAAACACAACTCAACCCTCCTTTTCAAAAGCATACCTCCTTTTCATATGACTCACCACACTGTTCACTCGGCTTGCCCAAACTTTTCTGGCCACTGTACTTTTGTTCATGCCATCCCCTGCCTGCATGTCCCTTCCCGGTCTGCATGCCCTAATCTCTCAGCTCTTCCACAATGTGGCCTCACATCTCATAGCACAAAGTCATCTCTCCCTCATTTGAACCTTCATGGCATCAGTCGGAAACCCTGTGATGGTGTTTCATAGCCTTTAATTTCGTTGTTGGTACTGTATACTATTTGCATGTCTGATTTCCTTTACTAGACTGTAGATTGAGGATAGGATTTATGGACAGTCACCTTTGTATCCCACAAAGTGCCCAGCATAGTATCTTGTACACAGTAGATTTTCAATGAACATTTTTCAAATAAGATTTGTGATGGATTTTATCCACGGGATGCCAGCATTTTACCAAATGTTCAGCTGCACTGTGTTAGCCTTATTGCTTATGTTGGTTGAATCTGGCCAAAATGGCACCTTTTTCTAAATTTCCATAAAGGTTAGTATCAGCGCCCTCAGTGTAGCCATTACATCTGTACTTATTAGCTCTAATTAGACTAAGCTAAATTTGTAGTTTTAGTGTTTCGGTATTTGAGGTGGGGAATAATTGTTAATAATTTCAAAGCAAAATCAGATTCAGAAATCATGACTCCCTTTTATAAAGATTTAAAAAGAGTAGATTTAATTTTTCTGTAGCATTTCAGAGTTTACCAGCTGAGATGTTTACGTTTTGTTAAGAATTGGCCTTTAAAACTATAGTTACCAAAGTATTTCTTCTTCTTCCAAAGTGAGAACTTTTGACCATATAATTTTTTTTCTTTTTTTCTTCCTATAGCAAGGATTTAAAGGATTCCAGGTTGCTCTGGACCATCATAATGACCATAAGACATTTATCTATAATAACAGCGAGTTCACCCTTGCTCACGGTTCTGTGGTAATCGCTGCCATTACTAGCTGCACTAACACCAGTAATCCATCTGTGATGTTAGGAGCAGGTAAGTGCCTTTGATGGTCACGTGGACGTGTGGGTGAAAATTTCCCAAGACATGACCCAGGGGCTTAACTGAGTTCTACATATAGTTCCCTGAGGTTTATCCTTTCCAGACGCAGAGATTAATTGGCCCAGAAATGTTTACACAATAAATAATGCTGAATGCAAAGTATTTAAAGTAGTATAGTCTTTAGAATGAACACAGAAAGTAAGGAGAAGAGGGGAAAGAAAGATGAATTTCTGGTAAAGCCTAGAATCTTATGTCAGACTTTAGAAGAAGAAAACTGTTTTCATTTCACAGACTGTTTTCTCCATAAAACCCCCGATAGGCCTTTTTGTACAGTAGAATTTAGTCTGTCTTAGATGCATTGTCAAGTGCATCTGAATTAAGGCACAGGGCACTGGTCAATAAAACTTATCTACCTATTATGCAATTCTGTTTAATTATTTAATATTTACATGCAGAGTTTCATTACTCTAATGTCCCTTTAGTTTCCAAATTTTAAAATATCCCTAAGAGTTCCTCTTGTGTCCACAAACAGTTCTTTCTTTATGAATTGGACAAGTGTGTAAGGAAAACCTTCTTTGTCCAGGAATTCATCTATTGCCACCTAAGCTTTGGACAAACCAATTTCCTTAAGATAAGACACCAGCTTGTCTGTAGCCTTTTGTCTCTTTATACCCCCGACTCCTTATTTCTTTCCTACTTCCCTGATATGTCCTAAGTCAGAGGACCCAGTGTCCCTGTAATAAATAGTCTCTGTATTTGCCCAGAGTCAAGTGGCCCAAGAGCCCTTGATCTTCCACTTCAAGAAATATCTGAGGACTAGATTTTATCTTCTAGGCAGACTGTATTCCTCACCAACAAGTACACAATTCATATACTTTAAGAAGGGGCCCTTCCTATTATTTTTCATCTAAATAAAATATAATTAGAAAGACTGCTTTCCCTCCAAAAATTAAAAACTCATTCTATAATATAATCATGAATGGTTCAGGTTTATCTCTTTTAAAAAAAAAAAAAAAAGGCACAGCTCTTTTTATCTTTTTCTTCATGTCCATGGCTAATTGTGAGTTTACTGAATACATGTAAATGACTTCGGGCCAGCGAACTTTTGATTTCTGTCAGGCAACAAAAATGGCAGAAAACATCAACATGAATGGGGCTCCGTCAAACAGTGCAGGAAGTGCAGACTGAAGTCAGTCTTTTTCCTGAAATGTCCGTGGCACCTAGAGTGGGCAGCCCCACACACCATGTCTGTGTTTACCATTTCACAGGCTTGTTAGCAAAGAAGGCTGTGGATGCTGGCCTGAATGTGAAGCCTTACATCAAAACTAGCCTATCTCCTGGAAGTGGTGTGGTCACCTACTACCTGCGAGAAAGTGGAGTCATGCCTTACCTGTCTCAGCTTGGGTGAGGGAGAAATCTCTTACACCATTGCTTTTGTTTTATTGTATTCCACAGGTATTTTGCTAAGTCACCTTGTAATGGATGTAAGCTTATCTGATGGTGTCTAATTGTGTAGTCTTCTGTCAGATGGTAAACAGACAAACCCTCACATTCCGACAGAGCAGGGCCCTCCTGTACAGTTGTACTGGTTGTTCATCAGACAAGGGTGTCTGTGAAGAGAGCAGGGGCTGATATCAAGCCTGTGCTCTGCTGTAGCGCTGCACTCCTGGGGCAGGGGGCGTCTCTTCTCAGTTGCATGAAGGTGTTCTATGGGCTAGTGTTGGCTCTGCAACTGAATCTGCCCTTTGGTATGAAAATAATTATTTCCCATGCCTAAAAATATTCTGATTCCTTGAAGTCAATTAGTTATTTGTTGCCAAATACAGTTTCTCCAATTAATCCACTATTCCTAATTTGGATGACATAGATTTTTGTCATGTGCCTCATAAAAGTCAGAAGTCCTTGGGATTATATAATAAGAGTAGTGAATAAAGACATCAAATGGCATATCTGATTTCAACTTTTAAAAATTCCAGATCATTCAGATAGACTCCTTATAATTTTCTTATAAATTTAAAAAGTAAATTACTGATAAAAGTAAATTATATGGAACAGAATAGAGACACCAAAAATAACCCATACAGCTATGGTCATTAATCTTCAACAATGAAGGTGAGAATATGAAATGCAGAAAAGACAATCTCTTTAGCAAGTGATGTTGGGAAAGCTGGACAGCCTCATGTAAATCAATAAAATTAGAATACTCACACCATATACAAAAATAAACTCAAAATGGTTTAAAGATCTAAATGTAAGACATGATACCATAAAACTCCTAGAAGAGAACATAGGCAAAACATTCTCTGACATAAATTGTAGCAATATCCCAAGGCAAAAATAAACAAATAGGACATAATCGAACTTAAAAGTTGTTTCTTTTTTGTTTTTTTTTTTTGCGGTACACGGGCCTCTCACTGCTGTGGCCTCTCCCGTTGCGGAGCAC
>NC_041222.1:73119290-73140620 GCF_002837175.3 Physeter macrocephalus
ACCGGGGCACGAACCCGTGTCCCCTGCATTGGCAGGCAGACTCTCAACCACTGCACCACCAAGGAAGCCCAAAAGTTTTTGCACAGCAAAGGAAACCATAAACAAAATGAAAAGACAAGTTACAGAATGGGAGAAAATATTTGCAAATGATGCGACCGACAAGGGATTAATTTCCAAAATATATAAACAGCTCATACATCTCAATATCAAAAACAAACAAACCAACAACCCAATCAAAAGATGGGCAGAAGACCTGAATAGACATTTCTCCAAAGAAGACATACAGATGGCCAACAGGCACAGGAAAAGATGCTCAACATCACTAACTGTTAGAGAAATGCAAATCAAAATTACAATGAGGTATCACCTCACACCAGTCACAATGGCCATCATCAAAAATAATAAATGCTGGAGAGGGTGTGGAGAAAAGGGAACCCTCCTACACTGTTAGTGGGAATGTAAATTGGTGTAACCACTATGGAAAACAGTATGGAGGTTCCTTAAAAAACTAAAAATAGAACTACCAAATGATCCAGCAGTCAGTGGAATATATCCAGAAAAGACAGAAGCTCTAATTTGAAAAGATACATGCACCCCCATGTTCATACCAGCACTATTTATAATAGCTGAGACACTGAAGCAGCCTAAGTATCCATCAACAGATGAATGGATAAAGAAGATATATATACACAATAGAATACTAGTCAGCCATAAAAAAGAATGAAATATTGCCATTTGCAGCAACATGGATAGACCTAGAGAATATCGTACTAAGTGAAGTGAGTCAGAAAAAGACAAATATTATATATTACCACTTGTATGTGGACTCTAAAAAAAAAATAATACAAATGAATCTATTTACAAAACAGAAACAGACTCACAGACATAGAAAGCAGACTTATGGTTACTAAAGGGGAAAGCAGGGATTGGGGGGGAGAGGTGGGATTAGGAGTGTGGGGTTAACAGATACACACTACTATATATAAAATAGATACGGGACTTCCCTGGTGGTCCGGTGGTTAAGACTTCGGGCTTCCACTGCAGGGGGTGCAGGTTTGATACCTGGTCGGGGAACTAAGATCCCTCATGCTGCGTGGCGTGGCCAAAAAAAAAAAAAGATAAACTACAAGAATTTACTGTATAACATAGGGAACACTATTCAATGTCTTGTAATAACCTATAGTGCAAAATAATCTGAAAAAATATGTGTGTGTGTGTGTGTGTGTGTTTGTATATGGCAATCACCTTGTTGTACACCTTAATATAATATTATAAATCAACTATACTTCAGTTTTTTAAAAAAGTAAATTATAAAAAGGACTCTTAATTGAATGATTTAGAATGGATGAATAGTAGATCAAAATGTTCCCAAGAATGAAAGCTTTATAGAAACAGCCCTGTACTAAACTTACTTAAGTCAGTGGTCTCCAGGAACTGTAACCAGCAGGTGAGCCCACTGAGAGTCATTCTCCATCCTGTGCTTCTCTCTTGCACCTAGGTTTGATGTGGTGGGCTATGGCTGCATGACCTGCATTGGCAACAGTGGGCCCTTACCTGAAGCTGTGGTAGAAGCCATCACGCAGGTGATTACAGAGGAACTTGTGGGTCTTCAGAGCTGTTGTCATGTTTCATATGATGTGTGATCAAAAGGCTGGTAATTTTAAGAAGGTCCAGGGAAGCATGGGATGTGGTTAAGAGTACGGTCTTTGGAGTTGAGCGAAACTTATTAACTGTATACCTTTGAGCAAGTTAATTAACCTCTTTGTGCCTCAGTTTTCACAACTGTAACTGGAGACAATAATAGCACCTGTTTCATAGAGTTGTGAGCATTAAGGTGACAGTGGACACGAAGGACATAGTGCAGCACCTGGCACACGCGTGCTCCCTAAACGTGGTTTTGACTGCAGAAGGCGCAGGAATCGTTTGTTCCTGTTGTCTGAAAACTGGTTCCACGTCAGACAAATGAATGTAAACTAAATTGCATTGGTTTGATTTTTGTCCCATAAATTCTATAGCGTTGAGAAATAGTATTTGGTTTGCTTTGCATTAATTATAGAATCCCTGTCAGTCAATGTGGCTTCCTTTAGCTTTCAACTTGCAGTCTTCCCCACCTGTTCTCAGGCCCCAGCAGCAAAATAACCAGGATGCTGCCTCCTGACCAACCTGCTATTTTCTCACGAGCAGAAACCACTGAATGTGTCTCTCAGCTGCTTTTGACCCAGAATGTCTCCCACAGGGTCACCCTGTGTGCTCTTCTTCCCAGGGAGAGGACCAGGTGAAGGGGAAGCTTAAAGGGAAACTTTGACAAATGGAGCCTAGGCACTCTTCTCTTTGCGACCTGCTTTTCCCCTTGCCTCACACAGGGGGACCTTGTTGCTGTTGGAGTACTGTCTGGGAACAGGAATTTTGAAGGGCGAGTCCACCCCAATACCCGAGCCAACTATTTAGCCTCTCCGCCTTTAGTAATAGCGTATGCAATTGCCGGGACCATCAGGATCGACTTTGAGAAAGAACCACTGGGTAAGATCTTATTTGGGGGGTTACAATTTTTCCAATGTATTTGAAAACATTACTGGGAGAAAGTTATTGCTTTCCTTAATAAATAATGAAGGCTAGACCCGCCAGAGATCAGAGGAGGAGTCTTCTTTATGCCCCAATACACAGCTAAGACATAACTGAAATAGTTAAACAAGAATTTACTAAAGCGGGCTTCCCGGATGGCGCAGTCGTTGAGAGTCCGCCTGCCGATACAGGGGACACGGGTTCGTGCCCCGGTCCGGGAAGATGCCACATGCCATTCCGATTACTTGTGGAATGAATAAATTGAAAGTCAAAGGAAAGAGAAAGGGGCTTCCCTGGTGGCGCAGTGGTTGAGAGTCCGCCTGCCAATGCAGGGGATACGGGTTCCTGCCCCGGTCCGGGAGGATCCCACAGGCCGCGGAGCAGCTGGGCCCGTAAGCCATGGCCGCTGAGCCTGCGCGTCCAGAGACTGTGCTCTGCAACGGGAGAGGCCACAACAGTGAAAGGCCCGCGTACAGGGAAAAAAAAAAAAAAAAAAAAAAGAATTTACTAAAGGGGGAGGGACAACAAAAGGGAAAGAAATACCCAAAGTAATGGAGATCTTGCCATTCTGGCTTCTTCTCCAGTCCCTTCCTTTCCAGCTCCCGCTTTAATCTAATGACAGGCACTGTTTTAATGTCTCCTCTGTAGGAACACATCCACATAGTGAAGCTTCTCGAAATTCTGGGGAAAGGATGCTTTGTTTCCTTTCCTCTGGTCTCTTTGCTGTACCCTCCTCAACCCATGCTAATAAGCAGATTAGATAATATGAAAATGGTGCCCTGGAAATTACTTTTAGGAAATCATAGCTTTAGACATACAGTTGATCCTCATTATATATGGATTCCATGTTTGCAAATTTGACTACTCATTAAAATGGATTTTAACCCCAAAATCAATGCTCATCACTCTCCCATGGTCACTCACAGATGTGCACGGGGCGGGGAGGGGTGCAGGTGTGAAAACCTTGAGTCTCTCACCGTGCCTGCTCTCAGCTGAGGTCGAACAAGGCAACATTCTGCCTTTTTATTGCAGGTCTTATACTGCAAACAAGTGTCCTGTTCGTGCTCTGTTTAGCACCATGCTTTTCACATTTTTGTGCTTTTTGTTGGTGATTTCACTGTTTAAAATGACCCCCAAGAGTAGTGCTAAAGTGCTGTGTAGCGTTCCTAAGCCCAAGAAGGCTGTGACGGGCCTCGTGTTAGACAGGCTTGTGAGTTCAGTGTGAATGCATCAACGGTACCTATGAAGTAAGGTGTCATGAAACAGAAACACACATAAAACAGGGTTATGTCTTGATCAGCTGACAACAGTGTTGTGGATGGAGGCTCTTGGGAGCCTAACCCGTGTGTCCCCTGGGGGCAGTGACTGAGTATTCTCTGAGTGTGCACGTAGGCTTTACAGAACATAACTACCCTGAACGAGACTTGACTGACTGTATGTGGCGATGAAAATGGGGTATGAGATGAAGTTTTTCTCACTAATAAACATTTTTTTCCCCAGGGGTAAATGCAAAGGGACAACAGGTATTTCTGAGAGATATCTGGCCAACCAGAGACGAGATCCAGGCAGTGGAGCGTCAGTATGTCATCCCTGGGATGTTTAAGGAGGTCTATCAGAAAATAGAGGTGAGGTCCCAGCCCACCTGTGAGGGAAAGCTGCTCTTGTGCATCATCTCTGCCACCCTTGAGGCCAGTGGTGGTATCAACTATACAAAGTAATATTTCTTTAGATGATTGGGGAAGTGGTTATCCATCATTTTTCTCCTAAGACTCATGTTTTTCCAGACCCCAAACTCCCCAGATGTTCCCAGAGTTGGACAAGTGAGCGGCAGCCTCAGGAGGAAAGGCCTCAGCTGTGTGTGATTCCTGGCCAGCTCTCCGCAGCTACCCCCTTCCTCAGGCAGCCTGGGGCGTGCATCAACTATGGTTGAGGACCCCCTGATGTCACTGTAGTGTGTCACTGAGGCATCAAATGGTTGAATGCACCTCTCAGATGTATTTGCATGCTTTAAAAAAAATAATAAAAATAAAAGCCACTCAGTAGGAAACACCACCCTATCAAACTACCGAAATAAAAAACAACTTGCTGTGCATTTTACAAATACAGGGACAAGGTATGGGGCTCAGCGTCATTTTCTGAGCCCCTTGGATGTTACCACTTTCCCTAGTCTCTGTGATAGGCTGACACAAGGGCTTCAGCCTGGGGCTGGTGGTTTGAAACAAGAGGGCAGGCTGGGGAGTGGAGTCACATGGGGGTCATATTCATGCACTGTGAATCCCACAGGCTGCTCATTGGGAAATGGTACAAGGGAGTTTGGTAGATATTGGGTTAAATATATTTCTCCGAAGTCTGAGTCAATGGACATGTAGAGCTAATTCAAGCCAATTTGAATGCATAGCAGCTGTCTTTTACTAGCTAATGTCCTTATGACCTGGAGGTCTACTTCCCAGAATCTTCAGAGCATACATAATTTCCCCTGGGGTACAATCTGGATTATTATTTCATAAATTATATTTATAAGTATATGTATTAGTTATCTATTGCTCTGCAACAAATTACCCCCAAACTTAGTGAGTTAAAACAGCAAGCATTTTATCTCACAGTTTCCATGGGTTAGAAATGGAGGTGCAGCTTAACAGGGTGTGTGTGCCTTCACAAGGCCCCAGTCAAGGTGTCATCTGGGGCTGCAGTCTCATCTGAAGACTCAGCTGGGGGAGGATCCATTTCTAAGACCACTCATGTGGTTGTTGGCAGGATAAAGGACCTCACATGCTGTGGGTGAAGGCCTCAGCTCCTCACTGACTGTCAGCTAGAGGCTGCCCTCAGTGCCTTACTAGTGGGTCTCTTCACCTGCTCTTCACAGAATGGTAGCTGGCCTCCATCAGAGCAAGTAAGCAAGCAAGCAAGAGAGGGTAAGAGGTTGAAAGTGACAGAAGGCAGAGACTCTTTATAACCTAATCCTGGAGGTGAGTCACTAGCCTCAGCCCTTACTCAGCAGGAGGGGATCACTTAGGGGTATGAATCCTAGAAGGCAGGTCTGTGGGGGCCATTCCAGAGGCTGCCTATCACAGAGCACATGTATTTTTAGATTACTTAGCATGGTGTTATCTTAGTATAGCAGAACTCTGTTTTGTGACCGTTTAGAATAAGAATGGTTTTTACTGTGCTCTTAGCTTGAATATATGTTTGTGTATGCATGCTAAATTTTCCTTAGGATGGACTGTGATTAGATCTGCCTTTCCTTTTTTCTTTTTTCCCCAAGACTGTGAATGAGAGCTGGAATGCCTTAGCAGCCCCGTCAGATAAGCTATATTACTGGAATCCCAAATCTACATACATTAAGTCACCACCATTCTTTGAAGACCTGGTAGGACTTTTTATTTTTTAACAAAATGAGTTCTTAAAAAAGTTTCTTGCCTTGTAAAATCTACTTGACTACCCAATACCCCTGCTTTGACTACCCATTTCATTAAAACCTTTACAAACCCGAGCAGATAATACTGGGGAGAGTTTGGGGAAGCTGAGTTATTTGGCTGGAGTGGGCCTACAGTTTCTCTGTCCAGGGCTTCTGTGTGGCTGTGTAGAGATCCCCTGGTGATCAAGTACCACCTGGACAAAGACTCAGTAAAGTCTGAGGGACTGTCCAGGAGAACATCCCCAGGGACCTGCCATATTTAAACCTTATGCCCATAAAAACAAGGGAAATCTTCTCTGAAACTGATGATCAAGGAGTCTGCACCGCCCTGGGTGGGACTGGGAGGACTCCTGCTGTCCTCAGCATCTGAGGCCTTCTCTGTATGTGGAGAAAGAGAATGTCGTTTGCAGCAGCATCCCTGTTGCTTTTGAGGGGATAGTGCCAATACGTCACCTCCCTTCAAGAGTGAGATATGAATATTTTGCATAAATTCACCTCACTTTTCTAAACACCCCTGATAAAACCAATAAAACTAGAATTTTCTATGCACTGATATAGGGCTGTCATCTGGTTCAGGTCCATGGACCGCTACTGTTGGGGTTCCCCTGGTGACATGTTGGAGAAAACCCGGGCAAACACTGACTTACTGTGTTCTTTGGTAGACTTTGGATCTTCAGCCCCCTAAATCTGTAGTGGATGCCTACGTGCTGTTAAATTTGGGAGATTCAGTAACAACGGACCACATCTCTCCGGCTGGAAATATTGCAAGAAACAGCCCTGCTGCTCGCTACTTAACTAACAGAGGGTAAGTAATGAATAAGGGGAGGAAGGCCTGAAGGCAGAAATGGAGAGAGTGAGGCCAGTAGTTCTCTTTTCATGAGGTCTCCTTGGAGTCACACTTTGGTTTTTCACTGAACCCTGGGGCTTTTGTTTCTTTGTTTTTGCATTACACGGGCCTCTCACTGCTGTGGCCTCTCCCGTTGCGGAGCACAGGCTCCGGACGCGCAGGCTCAGCGGCCATGCATCACGGGCCCAGCCGCTCCGCGGCACACGGGATCCTCCCGGACCGGGAAACGAACCCATGTCCCCTGCATCGGCAGGCGGACTCTCAACCGCTGCGCCACCAGGGAAGCCCGAACCCTGGGGCTTGAAACCCAATTGCTCTTTCTGTTTGCTGCTTCGAAGCTTCCCTGGGAGAATCCATCAGCACGTGAACCCCCGCAGGGATGAGGACCTTCTTTTTGAGCAGGTGTACTCATTAGACTCAGCTGTCATCCCTACCCCAAGCTTGGCTGATTGTTAAAGTACAAGGCTTTGCTCTTCATCTGTGGCAGAGCCTGGTTACACTTGAAGCACTCGACAGGGCTAGAACTGGAAATGCATTGATATTTCCTTGTTGAGAGACATATTCTTTACAGAGATCTGCTTCAAGGATTTGCAGTTTACGCATCCATTCAGCAATCCTTCAGTCACATACCGATTTTAACAGGCATTACACCAGTATTATCCACTGTTATTTAATATACCACTGTCAATCGATGTCGGTCCCAAATGGGACTTTCCATGAGAGTCGTCTGGGGAGATAAAAGTTCCTGGTTCCCGTCCCCACCTCCTGAATCAGCTTCTTCAGGGATGGGGCCGGGGCCAAAGCCAATTTGAGGAACAAAATTCAACACCTTTTTTTTTTTTTTTTTTTCCCAAGTGGGAGAGGACAACTGCCTTGCCCCTCACGTCACTTGCCTGGTGGCTAACCCATTTTCTTCATGAATTTCCCTTTCTATCCTGCTCACTCATCTCTGCCTTCTCCTAGTGCACCCTACGGGACAGTCTATTCATTCAGACCAAGAATATTTCATATTCCCCAGAAATGTGAGTGTTTTAAGTTTAAGAAGATAGCCCACATCTAGAGTCAAGATTTTTCTTTAACGCAGGGCAACTACTTTTTAAAATGTATGGGAACTGCCTATACACAGATACATATTGTGAGATTTTAAAGGGATATGATTCTGCTTTGAGTGGGAGACACAAGTCCATCAGCAAGTAGAAAAGGGCAGGTGATATTCAAGATGAGTCAGTGAGTCCCCACTCTTTCACTCACCCACACTGCTCGGGACACACTGCCCACCACCTTGTTCGTTGAATGTTCCAAGCAAGGCCAAGTACCCTTCTGCCTGAGAGCCTTTGGTTGAGCTGGCTGTTTTTTCCTCTTGGATGCCCTTCCCCAAGATACCCTCTTAGCTAACTCTCTCGCCAAGTTCAAGTCTTCCTCCATGAGTTCACTCCCACCATACTCCTGTTCTCCTTGCCCTGGTCTACCTTTTCTTTTTTCTAAGGTATTAACCACAATCTAGTAACACTTGCATAGGATGCTCTTTAAAAAAATTTCTTTGTCTCCAGCTTCTAGAATGTAAGCCCTGCAAAGGCAGAGATCTTAATTGGTTTTGTTCACTGTTCACCCAGAACAGCTCCTGGCACATAGTTGGTGCTCAATAAAAAGTTGTTGAGTGAATGAATGGGAGAAAAGGCTTCCAAGAACAAACAGAGAAACTAGAGAAACACAAGATTGAGGCTGGAGGAAGAAGCTAGAAAATGAGCAGTGACCAACACCTTTTAGGTTGGTGATTATTGATACTCTAGAGAATTGAATGAAAGGAGATATACCTTCCCATAAAAGTGCACATGCACATTCTGGACATAATTTCAGGGGTTCATAGACACACTCACCTACTCCTGAAGCCCATTCATAGACTCTCAATCTTCAAATTAGATCTAACTAATAAATCATTAACCACACGCTTCCTAGCATTATAAGAAACAGCCCAGTGAACTGGTCACCATGTTCATTTTAAGATGTTGTTACTCACTTTGCAAAGTGTCCTTTCATTGGGACCCACAGACAAGATTCTTCTTTGATTTTAGGACCACCGATAGCTATTCCTGTCTGCCTCTTTGGCACTGCCCTGATTTTGATCTTATGAAAATTCTAAGTCATGTCTCCAGTTATGTGTCTTTTCATTGCACTGAGCTCCTGGTAACTCGGGGACAAATTTGAACCTACTTCTGTTTAGTTTATAGAATGTATTTTATGTATCCCCATTCTTGGCTCCACCTGACTGGCCTACCCTGAGTATTATTCCTTTTGCTTGTTTTTTTTTACCCATTTTTAGCATTTTACCTTTTGTGAAGCTTTATAGGCTACCCTACTGAATCAGTAAAATAAATACTCTTATTAAAGTCCCTCCCGATTGCTCTACTCAGATTTATAAGGCTGTAGGTTGCTGCTGGGAGCATACTGCTTCATAATCCCACCTGCCACCTCTTACTCTGCCCTCAGTTGAAGCTATGGGAACAGCTTTTCTGCCTTGGAGAACAATACTTAGCAGACTTAGAGAAACACCTAGGTTTGTGGGTTTTCTCTTTTCTTGGGGTAAGCCAAGTTTAATCTTCTCTCAGTTTACTAAACCAGCTCCTCTCCTGCTTTCGTTATCAGCTTGACTCCACGAGAATTCAACTCCTACGGCTCCCGCCGAGGTAATGACGCCATCATGGCACGGGGGACATTTGCCAATATCCGCTTATTAAACAAATTCTTGAACAAGCAGGCACCACAGACTATCCATCTGCCTACTGGCGAAATTGTGAGTATTGTGTCTTCTACTTCATTAAGAAGCCAGAATTTCTCAGGCTCTGGGGTGGTTGGATGTTTGCACCATCACTTTCCTTTAGGTCTTATTTTTATTTCACAGCTCATCCTACCTCTTGCTTTGTACAGTCCCTCTTGCCAGGTGTCCATGTATATAGAGTTCATCCTTGATGGAGAGGCCCTTTAAACTGGGAAACCTTTTCCTGCTTAGAGATTCTGCTTCATGCTTTAACTAAGTCTAGTTTCCTAGGAGTTGAGCTTAAAAACCTCTGAGTGAAATTTTGTCAGTTCAGAGTACTTGAAGGGGAAATTCCAGGTTAAGGTGTAGGATATTTATTAAGAAGTGCTATTTTATTGGGTTAGCCAAAAAGTTCGTTTGGGTTTTCGGTAGCCTCGTATGGAAAAACCCGAATGAACTTTTTGGCCAAGCCAATATAACTTTAATAGCATTTAATTAATTTACCATATCACTAGGAAAAGAAGGAATGTAGAGGATTGTGCAGGCCTGCTTGGGTCCTAACGGGAACCATTTGGAGTTGGCGTATTACAGCTGGAATTGTCTGTTCACAGATGGCAGGCATATGAGAGGTGGGGAAGCCTGCACTTTAAGTCAGACCAGCCTAGATTCAAGTCCCAGCTCCACCTCATATCAGCTGTGGAGCCCTCAGCAAGTTATCTCCCTCTCTGAGCCTCATTTTTCTTACTTGAGAAGTAGAAATAACATCTACTTTTTAAGGCTCTGAGGCTTAACCATGAATGGGATGACAGGTAAAACACCTAGCATAGCATCTGGCACAGCAGTAGGTCCTCAGGGTCACTCCCCTTCCCAGTGAATGCTGTGAAACCGCATGAAAACTGGTTAAGCTACTTAAGAAATAACCCTCACAAATTATTTTAAAATGATAATGGCTAAATATGTCTGTGGAACTTACTCCATCCCAGGTGCTGTTCTAAGCTCTTTGCCTATACTGACTTGTTCAATCCTCATAACAACCCTTTGAGTAAGGTACCATAATTCTCCTTGTTTTAAGTTGGCAAGTGGAGCCTAGAGAGCTCATGTAACTCCCTAAGTTCACAAGTCTGAGGAGCTGAGATTAAAACCCACGGAGTCAGGCTCTGTCCGAAGTCAACGCTCTTTACCACCAAACACACTGCCTCACTTGTAACTGGTTCTATGTTTGTAAAGCAAATTCATCATAGATACTCTGATCACCAGGATCCAGCAAAAAGTCAGTGCACAGGAGATATTTGTTCAGTGAATAGCAGGGATGATAAACTATTAAGTGAAAAAGATACAAATAAATGGTAAAATCCCCAAGAGATGAAGGGGAAGGACTTGCAGTTACGGACTTTGGAGGCCTCCAGGATACTGACTGTCACAATGAATCTCCCTCATTTACAGCCCTGCCATTGCACAGAACTCCTAGTCGGTTGCTTAGTGCCTCAACTTAAATAAGGAGACAGAATGAGACATGAAGAGTCAGGCCTTGAACTTGGAAGACAAAGAACAGAGGATATATAAAGGACAACAGATAATTCAAAGAGTAGAAGAAAACTAAGGAAAACAACTGTCTCCTCAGAGTGATGAGATGATTTTCTGTTGCTGTAAAGTAATCAGAAGACAAGAAAGAGCTCCTTAAAAAAAAAAAAAAAAAAGCCCCTAAAATTTCACAGGAAAAGTTGATTAGTTGAGAATATCTTCCAGAAAATAGAAAGACAAAGGGGAAATTAGAAAATGTAAGAAAATTAAAGACCGAACTGAGGAGGGCCAACATCTGACTGAATAGAGATGCTAAAAAGAACAGACAAGATCTGAGAGGAAATTATTAGAGAATTAACACAAGAAAATTCCTCAACTGCAAAATCTGAGATTCCAGATTCAAAGGTCCACTGAGTGCCCAGCCACATGATTAAAGAAGACCCACTCCAAGTGACATCATTGTGAAATTAAGACAGCAAAGTTGGGAATTCCCTGGCGGTCCTGTGGTTAGGACTCCGAGATTTCACTGCTTGAGGGCCTGGGCTCGATCCCTGGTTGGGGAACTAAGATCCCACAAGCCGCGCGGCACGAACAGCAGAGGTAAGGAGATCTAGAAACTTCAGAGAGGGAAAAACAGCTTATGTGCATTGTCCTGGGATCAGACGCGCTCACAGCAACCCAGGAAACAGACTGAGGAAAGTTATTAAAATCTGTGTCCCTCACACTTCCAGCCAAGTGAGATTAAAGTAATAACACATCCAGATATTCAAAAGCTTTAAAAATACCTTCAGTCCCAGTCTCAAGAAGCTACTTAGTAAATGTATTACACCAAAACGAGGGAATAAACCAAAAAAAGAGGAAGATGTAGGATCCAGGAGAAAGAAATACAGGGAATCGACAGGATGCCGGGGAAAGAATAGGAATGCACCATGTCCTCAGAGAGCCATCAGTCCACACAGGAACGTTGGGCTCCAGGATTAACACCCCACGAAAAGGATTTTTAAATTAGATTGCCTGATAGATTTGAATGTCTTTAGAGAAGACTTGTGTTGATACTTTAGGCAGTGCATTTGGGGATTAATTAACGGGTAGGGACAGAAATAGGTGAGCACACACGCAAAAATTTTATTCCAGTGGAAAAAAATTTTTTTAATTGCCAAGAAAAGGAAATCAGAGTATATTATGTGGCTCAGCTATAAGTGGCATTTACATAATCAAAACGTATGACAATGATATTAGAAGGCCGTGGAGAGTAGGGGGTGGGGGAGGGGAAGGAGCACGGTGGTTAAAAGAACTAAATCATCAAAGTAGGAAATTAATAATAAAAGAGGAGAAATGAAGAACTGGCCGATTAAATATAATACTTAGGGATACAGAGGCACAATAACAGAAGAAACCACTAAATTTTATGTTTTCTTCAGAAGAGTGGGAGAGTACAGGAGCTGATGCTTTATAAGCTGCTTGCTACTCTCAGTTTGGCTCATGTATGAGAAAAGCCAGGAGCTGGCAATTCTAGACCTGCTTAGTCCCACTCATCTTAGGTTCCAAGACCTGCTTTGCCACGGGATTGTCAGCTTTGCGGTAGTTTTGAAAGCACTTTAAAAAACACACCCCCCCACAGTCTTAATACACAAAGCTACTAATAAATATCTCTGAAAGTATCAGGTAGGTTGTTTCTTTCTGGTCTTTGAAAGGATCCAGGCTATTTGGTTAGGGAAGGCTTTCACTGTTGTGTTTTTGTTTTTGTTTTTTTAACAGTTTCTATATTCATGAGCTCTATCCAGCTGAAGACATACAGAATCCTACCCAGATTTAGGTGATGCCGTGTGACATCAACCACAGTCTCCATCCTTTCACCACAATAGTAATTTGTGAAAGCCTACTTGAGAATTTGATTAGACACCTTTCTAGAGCTCCTTTCAAATCAAATACTCCTTCTTTTGGACAGATCTTATTTTCTGACTTAAATAGCCAGGAGAAAACAATGTTTTATTACTCACCAGCAATGATATCATCTCTTTGTGAAGTCTCAGCTCAGCAGAATATTCAGAGTTCCTGTGAGAAACAAATGAACCTATTTGTGTAAGATGTTTCTCATATATACTAAAAGATCCGTTAATCCTTTCCTGTCCTTTATTGATTGGTGCTTCCATCAGTGTTTCTACTGCCTCTACCTTGACCTCTATGTAGAAGGGTGACAAATAAGAGTTTGCATTTTATGTAATTTCCGAACACATGACCTTCTTTCTGTTTGGCTACCCTTCACAACTGACCATCGCTGAGTTTCTGGTACTCAGTCAAAACCCAGGTTTAGGTGGGATTCTCTGCTTTAGCTTTAAAATATTTTAATCAATGGAAGAGTTTAAAAAAAAAAAACTGATCTAATTTCCTTTTTTTCCCCTGATGCCCTAGGATTTGAATGTTTTTCTAAAACTAGGACAATTAGGCATTTCACTTAAGAGTATAAAATTCAATTTGATAGAGGTATGTAGATGGAGTTAACTGGAAATTTGTAGACCAGGCAACTGACTGGTTGAGTGTTCCATTGACTTTACGTTGGCTTAGCCGACTACAGACACTTCTGCCCCTGCATGTCCCACCAGGACTCACTGCCCTGTGTCCACACTCTGTGCCTTTACTGCGTCTGTAAAGCCTTCCTCTTCTCTTCCTCAGCTTGATGTGTTCGATGCCTCTGAGCGGTACCAGCAGGCGGGCCTTCCCCTGATAGTTCTGGCCGGCAAAGAGTACGGCTCAGGCAGCTCCCGAGACTGGGCGGCCAAGGGCCCTTTCCTACTGGTGAGTAGGATGCAGAGACATCCCAGCAGGCAGCTGCCCCTCTGAACCGGAAGGGAAGCTGGGAGGGAGGCCAGAAATAAAATGCTTTGCTTTACTTTCCAAGATGTTGTAGAAGAGCAAAGCAAGCTCGGGAAAGCATGGAATGTTTATTCATCTCCTGCTTCTTGGTAGATCAGGATTTACTTCACTGAGTGAAGGGTAATCTAGAGTTCACCGGGTTCCCTTAGATCAAACATTGCTATCCTGGGAGCTGTGGATCTTTGGGGGTGTCTACAGAACAGTTCAGGGGAGGGTCCTGAAGTCTATCTATCCAGAAGTGTGTAGTATGTGTCTTTTTTTTTTTTTTTAATGGGGAAAGTTTCATGGTTTTCATAACGTTCTCAGAGGTTAACACCTGAAGTTTATTCAAGGTTCTTGTCCCAGGTGAATGTGAGGAATAAGCTACTGCTACTGTATCATCAGGTTCACAGAAGGGAAAACAACGTAAGGAGCCTGAGCTTTGGATAAGCTCGGGGAATGCACTTTTTACAGTTGCTTATCACTGCCTGTGAAAAGTCTGCATACAGGCTCAACAGAAAAGGAAGCCCCCTCTGTATGTAGACAGTCAGCTCTTTGGAACCTTCAGCCATTTCAGGACTTGACCTGCATCAGGTGTCCCTGTGGGAGGGGCCATGCAGGAGCTTTTACCTCTCGAGCATTTGCTTGCCCTGAAAGCAGGGCACACTCCTGGTGACTGACTTTAATCCTCAGGATAGGGTAGAATAGCTTAGCTGATATCAATTTAAATAACAATGGCTCGAGCAAATCAATGCACTTGGCAGACGCTAAGTAAGTTGATATCCACAAGTACAGTTAAAAAAAAAATATGGCTGTATGGCAGGCAGCCCTCCAGAAGCCCAGGCTTCTGAAAAACGTCTTTGAACATCACACCTATTTTTTTTTTAGGCAATCAGTTTGCAGTGGGTGGAGGGGAGATGTTCTTATTAGTTGGTAATTTGTCAAAGGCCTGCCTTTTCTAGAAACTGCTGAAAAGAACCAAAGAAATTACAGAAGAAAGGATTTTAGGGAGGGAGCTGGGCGCTGCAGGGAGCAGTCAGGTGGGGACAGTGAGATCTGGGGAGTAAGAAGAGACCTGGCACCGAGGGGCTCTCTAGAGGCTTGTTGGGCTGCACCAGCCACGAGACCAAAGAAAGAGCCCAGATACAGCGACAGAGACATCAGTGGTTTAATAGAGGGGGGCTCTTACACATCTGAAGCAAGGTCCTGGGGCGACACCCCACCGTGTGCAGCAAACAGCAAGCAGGACACAGCAACAGTCTTCCCTCCCCTGGGGTAGGAGGAGGCTACCATTTATAGGGGGGATTGATGTCAGGTTGGCTCATCAGTTACCAGGGAAACCAGCAGGTGGGGCCTGTCGCTCAGCCCCTCAGGTTAACCACCACCACTAGGGCAGATGCTTCCCTTTAATAAACTAGCAGGTGGGGCCGTTCTGGCCTAAGGGGCAGGGGGCAAGCACATTCATGTGAGTAGGGCAGAGGTGAAGCAGGGACTGGTCAAGCAGGGGATGTACAAAGAGCAAGAGAACAGCCATCTTGAGGGGCCTGACCCCACACGTCTAGACTTCTCTACAGAACTGCTCCGAGTTCTGTCTGCTCAGACAGCCGTACACACTTCATTCTGTAGCTGCCCAGCCTCGGCCACTAGGCAACCCCGGGCTGTCCTCATGCACAGAGGGACAGACAGCTGTGATCTGCAGTGCTGCATGGCCCTTTACACAGAGCTTGAGACATGAATGACCTGTGTTTACAAAGATTGCCACTTCCCCCAAATAAGTATACAGTACATATATACGCAAGTCCATACAAAATATCTACTGCCCTAAACAATCTGCCCTTCCTCTATAAATTTGCTTTTAAATTTGGAAACACCTTGGGATTTTAAAAAAACACCTGTGCCTGGATCTCATTCCCAGAGATTCTGGTTTAATTGGTAAGGGGAAAGGCCAGGACATCGGGATTTTAAAAGTCTCCCCAGTGATTGTAATATTCAGCAGAGTTTGAGAACTACTGTTCTATAGACATGGTTCTCCTAACTTAAAAGAATCACTCTCTTCTCCCACCCATGCTCCCTGTTAGAGATTCTGATACAGTAGACCTGGGGTAGTACCCATGAATCTACATTTTTTTAAAATTAATTTTTATTGGAATATAGTAGATTTACAATGTTGGGTCAGTTTCGGCTGTACAGCAAAATTAATCAGTTATACATATACATATGTATAACTCTTTCTAAGATTCTGTTCCCATATAGGTCATTACAGAGTATTAAGTAGAGTTCCCTGTGCTATACAGTAGGTTCTTATTAGTTATCTATTTTATATATAGTATATGTCAATCCCAATCTCCCAGTTTATCCCCCCCCTTCCCCCTTGGTAACCATAAGTTTGTTTTCTACATCTGTGACTCAAGAATCTACATTTTTAACAAGCTTCCTGAGTAACCCTGATTCAGGGGATCTTAAAAGTATTCCCTAGATATTGAGACCTTTTAGGGGTATCTTACTATTATATTACAGTTAACTAATATTTGAGGATGGGATATTCTAGTTAATCAAGTATCCTGGTTTATTGATCATTGCTGTACATTGCCAGTTATAGATTACCAGTAAAATGTACTTTATAGGAAGCCTTATATCAAGATTATATTCAATGTAATTTGATCCCTGAAACAGGAAGTATAAAAGCAGCACACAGTAGGTAATCATTTACTTTCTCTGTAGTATGTTCTGAAAGTTGTGTTTTTATTAAATCTTCGGTGTCTGCTGATGCACCTACAGTAATAGCAAAATTCAAGGGGGAAAAATGAATTTTCTTTATGTTTCTTTGTGCTGAGGTTTCCAGATACAGTGGAAGTTTGCTGAGAAATGTTGTATCACAAAGTGGCTAAGTGTGTGGTTAGACTGCATGGGTTCAGACATTGGGTAAACCACTGACTACTAGGGTACAGGGGCACAATAATAGCGTCTACATCGAGGGTTGGGGGAGGGTGGGAGGAGAGTTCATTTCAGTGCCTACATGCTGCCTACACAGTGCAGGTAATCAGTTAAGCCTGGCTACTGTGTTATTTATAACTAGGGGGCAACATTTTACGTAAATGATTAATTGGTACTTATGAAGAATTTAGGTGGGAGAAGAGTTTTGACTTACTTATGTCTGTGTAACTAAAGAAAAACTGTCCAAACTACTCTGTTGGCTCATCAGGGAATCAGAGCTGTCCTGGCTGAGAGTTACGAGCGTATTCACCGAAGTAACTTGGTCGGGATGGGGGTGATCCCCCTCGAGTATCTCCCCGGGGAGAATGCAGACACCCTAGGACTCACAGGGCGGGAACGATACACTATCAGAATTCCAGAAACCCTCAAACCACGAATGAAAGTCCAGGTCAAGGTAAGTCGGCGCCTTTCCATGCCAGGCCCAGCTCAAAGGCCCTGCGTTCGTCATCAATCTTGTTAGAAGGAAATCAGTGGGATTTGGAAGGAAAAAAAAGTCCCTCAGTAGACGTGCTTTAGACTTAGGAGTTCTACTAGCACCTTTCTGACCTGCCAGCACAGTGATGCCACACTATGTCGGTTTATTATTTATTCAGTTTACTCATAGAGTTATCAGTTCCATCCTTCCTCCCAAACCTGCCAGCCCCACTGTCGCCTGTTCCTCCCAATCTCAGCCCAGAGAACAGCGATGAAAGCTCAGGGATAGGGCATTTTCACATTACCTTAAAAACACCTTTTTATTATAAACCTGTGAACAGACACACTCACCCCATCCCTGAGCCTCACCCCAGGAGGCCAACTTTTATTAGCCCAAAGGTGAAAATGACAGTGCCCTGGATGAGGTAAGGATGAAGAACCAGCACCAAGGTCCCAGGGTGACCTAGCTGCCCAGGCAGACTAAGCTGCTGAGCTGTGTCCCAGGGTGAGCAGCTGGGCCAGTGCCTAAGGGACAACCTTAACGAAACATGCTGACTGCCTGCGACACTTCCATCCTCGGGCAGTCCCTGGAGGAAGTTTAGAAAATATCCCAAACGCCACTACCAGCTACTGCCCTGAGAGGCTATTTCTAATTCTCAGGTGTCTCTCACTTCCATCACTTATTCTCTGCAGTGCTTGCTTTACTGTGTAGATCAGTACACTGGGGATCTTGTTAAATAAAATGCAACTTACTGCTCAGCAGGTCTGGGCTGGGGCCAGCGTGCGCCTGTTCCCGGCACTGCTGCCGGGGTGTGGACCACACTTGGAGGGGCAGCCTGAGGGCAGGCCGGGCAGGAGGCCTCTGGAAAGGGCTGGCTCGCCTCCTCCCTCAGCGATTCTTCTCTGCTTCTTCATCCTCCCAGCTGGATACCGGCAAGACCTTCCAGGCTGTCATGAGGTTTGATACCGACGTGGAGCTCACTTATTTCCACAACGGGGGCATCCTCAACTACATGATTCGCAAGATGGCCAAGTAGGCCCTGGTTTCCTCGGAGATGGGCATCCTGGCCGCAGTGGGGAGGAAGCGCAGTGCCTGCAGCCCGCAGGCCCTGGCATGGCAGTCTCTCCACCCCACCCTTTCCCCTCCCCTCCCCGCCCCTCCCCTCCACGCAGGGGCGCTTCCTGCCCAGGGCGGCCCTAAGGTTCGGTGCCAATCCTCTGCACACAAAATCAGCAGTCTCTACATGCTCTATTTTTGTTAATCTTTTTATCTTTTTCTAGAATTTGGAAGCTTAGAATGGTGGGATTGTCAGTTGTGCCAGGAAGGGAGAGCTGAGCCTTTTACAGTTACTGAACATAGAATATGTTGATTTTTCACTCTTAGCCTGTACTGTTCAGCTGAACACAAATGTCTCCTGCCTGATTTTTGGTTCCTCTGTTACCCTCTGCTCAATGAAACCTTTCCCTTGAGAGTCCTTTGCCTCTGCATACCGTCCCAATGTTAACTGACAAGGCAGAGAAGTACTTTTTCACACTTCAAATCCTAGCTGTGACTGTAATCCCCTCGCCCCGCCTTTTCATCCAGAGTGAATGATCCAGACACCTCGTGGATGGCTCAGAGGTTGAAATTTTTTGATTATGTACCTTTTGATAGATCAACACTGAAGAAATATGGAGGTTTCTTTTACTATATTCAAACATTTTCCCCAGAAAATTTTTCATGTATCGAGAGAACTTTGGATGTGGTTTTGGAGAGAGATGCAGAACATTTCTAATTTGAATACAATTAAATCTATTTTCAAGGAAAACTTTTTGACTTTGATACTGAATTCTGCTGTGTGTGTGGCCCTCGTTTTGGAATATGTAGAGCAGAGCAAATCTCAGACTGCAGGATCCTGAAGACTGGATGACCTTCGAGTTCTCCTCTTTTTGTAATCACGTCAGTAATATGCAGGTTAAATGGCTGTGTTGAACCTCATTTGGGAGCAAACAAGAAGGTAGCAATAGCCTGGTAGCAGCAGCAATAATGTAGTCTGGTGAACGGATCATAATTTTTTTATTTTCTTCTAGGTTATCTGCTCATTTTCATCACTGAAGTCATTTCAGGGCACATGTCTTAGGCTACTCCAGCTGCCATAATGAAATATCATAGACTGAGTGGCTCAAACATCAAAAATTTATTTTCTCACAGTTCTGGAGTCTAGAAGTCCAAGATCGAGGTTCCAGCAAATTCATTTTCTGGTGAGAGCTCTCTCTCTTCCTGGCTTACAGCCAGCTACCTTCTCACTGTGTCCTCACATGGCCTTCCCTTAGTGCCTGCGCACGGAGAGAAAGGACGAATGAATGAGCTCTCTGGTGTCTTCGTCTTACAAGGGACCTACTCTCGTGACCTTTTTTAACCTTAATTACTTCCCTAGAGGTTCCATCTCCACAGAGTCAGAGTGTCGGGGAGGACTTCGACATATGAATTTTGGGGGGACAACAAACATTCAGTCCATAACAGGGCACCTTAACAGCTTACAAATTAATCTTCTTGTAATGAATTGTAAGTCTCAACCTTAGCACTCAGGGTTTGTGCGCTGGTCAACAGAACACCTAGGATCAAATCCTGTCTCCACCTCTTCCCAGATGACAGACAAGGCAGGTTATTGAGCGTCCTTGCCTCTGACGTCCTGGGATCTAGCTTCTGTTCATGAATAAAAATTAAAAACAGAACCCTGTTGCACAAGAAAAGCCTGTGACCCTCAAATTAAGATCAGTCCTAGGATAAAAACACTAAGAAGGGCTAAGAAAACAGACGTCCACCCCTTAGCCCCCCATTGTGGAGCATGGGAGCAGCCTGTCTCCCCACAATCAGTGCTTATGGGGAAACAGATTCCTGCAGCTATGACTTCTGGAATGGGGCCCCTTCACTTCTGGACTCCCCTCCTCTACCTCCAAACACACTATCTTGTTCAGTAATAAAATGTCTCAGCCAGTGTCCCATCCTTGCTCTCCACAAGGCTGAACAAATAGACCCCTTTTACCTGGTTTCTCAAGAAGGCACTGGGCTGCTTACTCTCCAGATTAGAAGTCTGCTGCTCTTGCTAGACCCAGCCCCTCCTTCCTCTCTATGGGGTTCCCATCTCCTTTGTTCTTAGTTTTCTAAATCCATTCCTGCCTGATCCCTCCTAGGGAAACAAGCACTCCTTGGTGTGCAGTGAGTTCACTGACCAACTTTTTTAATGCAGCAAATAAGCACATGTGTCTTTTGGCTACGGGACAGCCTTCGTGTAAGTGGAGAATAATCTAGGGGAAGGATATATTAGTCATGACTCTTAGTTGTAGTGTTAGAAGCACAATTCAAACTGCCTAAAGCAAAAAAAAAAAAAAAAAAATTGGCTCAAAGAACTTGAAGAACATGGGTGGCCATGGCGGCAGGCTTGATTGGATCTATGACTCAAACTCAGGTTCCTTCCCTATGGTTTCCCCTCTCGCCCTTCATTTGTGACGGCCTCTTTCTGGAGCGGGCCGTGTGCCGGGGGATATGGCCACCGGCAGCTCTGGGGTCACAGTTAATAATTTGTGGTCGTAGAGATTTGTCTCCCAGTATTCCCTAGGCTAAACATACTGGAAGTTTGCTAGTCACCTAAATGAAGAACCTTATTTCTGGCACAGTCGGCCTTTCAGGGTTGAGTTAGGACAGTGTGGCATACCCTGCAGGGTTATGAGGAGCAATGGAGAGCTGCTTCTGAAACACAGGAACCAAGGTTCCACTGGCTGCCTTCTTTGGAAGTTGTTAAATGTCATGACCACAAACAGAATTTAACATCCAAGTAATTTTTGTTCACCCAGACAGCCTAATCATTGTGCACAAAGACTATATAATTACAGCTGATATTTTTAACAGGTTTAATAATTTGCATCCCCAAAACTGAGATCTACTTTTTTTTTTTTTTTTTTTTTTTGTGGTATGCGGGCCTCCCTCTG
>NC_041222.1:73140769-73145274 GCF_002837175.3 Physeter macrocephalus
TTTGTGGTATGCGGGCCTCCCTCTGCTGCGGCCTCTCCCGTTTCGGAGCACAGGCTCCGGACGCGCAGGCCCAGCGGCCATGGCCCACGGGCCCAGCTGCCCCGCGGCACATGGGATCCTCCCAGACCGGGGCGCGAACCCGGTTCCCCTGCATCGGCAGGCGGACGCGCAACCACTGCGCCACCAGGGAAGCCCTGAGATCTACTTTTTAAATACAGATTTGTTGAGTGGAACTTATAGTTTTATTACATAATATAATAAAACAGCGTTACTGGTATGATCCTGAAATTAATACTCCAATTTGGTTCTGGTTGTCTAGTCAGCATCAAGGCTGAGTATCTGCTACTGTGCTTCTACAGGATGTTTACAACGTCGCATGAATAAAAGGGGTCCAGGGTCGGGGTATCTGGGAACCCTGGGTTAAACGGGCCTTATTACCGCAGAATTGACATAAGGACACACAATGGCAGTGTGTACTGGAAATCGCTCATTTGAGGGGAGAGGGGGCAGCAGACAATATAGAATCCTATCTGCCCACAGAACTGCCTTCTTCAGAGCATCTCACAGCACTTGGGTTTCACAGGACACACTTGAGGAAACACTGACCTGATGGCTGGTTTTTAAATTCAAATAATAATGTCAGTTTTAAGGGTGGGAATCAGTTTACTGGCCTTGTGACACAATCAGGCATTTGACTGAAGGTGACTTTTCATTTCAGGTGAAAATATCACAAGGTGAGCACTGGTGGGGACCACAAAGTTAACAAGATCCAGTGGTTGTTATCAGATTATATCAGAACCACCTGAGGAACTTCAAAACATACACGTGGCTAGACACACCCTGGCAGGATGTTCTAAGGGGGCTGGGCATATGCCATGAAAAAGACTCCCCAGTTGGTTCTGAAATGCAGCCTTTGACCTAGAAATCCAACGACCAGCATTTGGACATCAGTTAAGAGTGCGCAATTCTTAAAACCCTACCTACTGGATTCTTTCATTCAATAAATATTAACCAAATGCCTACTCTGTTCCATGCTCTATGCCTGCAATGGCTTGACTCCAGGCTAAAGTCAAACAAGAAAATTATTTTTCTTGTTTCAGCTTTAGACTGCATTCTTCTGTTGGCTGTACTATTCACCAAAGAGATACTTGTTAGATTGGGATTTCTAAGAAATATATATTTGGTCTTTGTCCCTAGTTTCTGGCACAGAGCTCCTAAAACCCTTGGAATTTCCTGATAAGAGCAACAAAGGTGTCTCTTGTTATGTTAATGAGTGAGTTTTGGACCGCCTCTAAGGATGGGGGCTGGTTACTGGAAAACCAACCACGTGATTAGAGGGTTAGACCTTTCAGTCCCATCCCCTGACCTCAGGGGAGAGGAGAGGGACTGGAGGTTAAATAAATTACCAATGGCCAATGATTTAATCAATCATGCTTATGTAATGAAACCTCCATTAAACCCAAAGGACAAGGTTCCAAGAGCTTCCAGGTTTGTGAACATGTAGAGATTCAGAGAAAACACAGAAACACTGAGCCCCTTCCCCAAACCTTACCCTATGCATCTCTTTCATCTGGCTGCTCCTGAGTTACTTCCTTTTATAATAAACCGATGATCTAGCAAGTAAAAGGTTTCTCTGAGTTCTGTGAGCCTCTCTAGCAAATTAAGCCCACAGAGGAGGTTGCTGTAACCTCTCATCTGTATTCAATTGGTCAGAGGCACAGGTAATAACAATTTGGCTTCTGAAGTAGGGAAGAGGCGGGGCAGTTTTGTAGGACTGAGCCCTTAACTTGTAGGGATCTGACGCCATCTCCAGGCAGGTAGTGGCAGAATTGAGTTGAATGGTAGGACACCCCGTTGGTGAATTGCTTGGTGGTGCAGGAACAAAGCCCATATTAAAACTGGTGACCAGAATGTTAATACTCTAATAATATAAATGGAAAATGAATAAAAATCAGCAAGCAAGTTGGCTTAAATAACCCATTTTATTGTGTCTTACTAAGAATACTATTAATAACCATTATCAAGCAACTACTATGTATATCAAGTACTTATATGTTATTTCAGTTAAAAACTCTCCACTAAACCTTACAGGTATGTATTATCCTTGTTTCACAGATGAAGAAAATTAAGCCTAGGAGAAGTTATGTAACTGGCAAGTTCTCTGACTCTCGTCAGATCAAAAGGAGTAAGAGGTGGCTGCAGCAGGTCACCCCACTGATCTCCAGGACTGCTCTGGGGGTCTGGGTGGCCTCCTGGACACCAGTTAGCCTTCAGATATAAATGGGTGCTATCTGATAAGAGTTATGCGACCCCTTATGTTGAGCATATTAACATTTTATGATGTTTGGAGGTTTGTTTAAGCCATTGATGGTCCTAGTGAATTACAAACAACTAATCTGAATCTGTTTTAGGAAGATGCTTACATTACTATAGAGGCTATCCTGAGCGGAACATAAAATACCTTGGCCTGGATGGAGACAGTAAAACTCAGGTAGTTGTCTCCATGTCTGGAAAACCCCAAACTAAGCTCTGGAGCATCAGCAAACTTTGTTAAATGACACAGGAATGCCCTTTGGATATGTATTCTAAGTTTTTAAATAGAAAGGACAGCCAAATTAAACTGCCCCTTCAGTATCATCCAAAGGACCTACCTGAGAACAGAGTCCGAATGCTGACCATCAACTATTACTGGAAAATGGCTTGAAATGACCATTCGAAGGGAACAATGGCACAGGTTAAGAAAACAAATTAATCGGTCAAGATGTACAGTAAACCAGGGCTTCCCTGGTGGCGCGGTGGTTGCGCGTCTGCCTGCCGATGCAGGGGAACCAGGTTCGCGCCCCGGTCTGGGAGGATCCCACATGCCGCGGAGCGGCTGGGCCCGTGAGCCATGGCCGCTGGGCCTGCGCGTCCGGAGCCTGTGCTCCGCAACGGGAGAGGCCGCAGCAGAGGGAGGCCCGCATACCACAAAAAAAAAAAAAAAAAAAAAAAAGATGTACAGTAAACCAAAAGAACAGAAATCAACTTCAACTTCTCAATGAGTACTGTATTATTTAAATGCCCCCATTACTAAAAACTGTCCACTGTAGAATTTTAAGATCAGATGCCACACATAGAGAACACAAGTATATGTGACTATTATGCCTATGTATGTGTATATATATTGAACCTTTGGAATTACCAACGTGTAAAGGAGCAGCAAAAAGGAGCGGCCAAGAGGGAGTTCCAAGAAAGGAGTATTCAACAGGGCCAAAAGCAGCAAAGAGATCAAACAGAGGGAAGGACTAAGACGTGCCCAGTGGATTGGGCCACGAGAGTCGCTGGTGACCTTGACAAAAACAATTTCAGTAGATTATTAAGGGCAAAAGCCAGTTTACAGTAGGTTAAGGAAAGAAAGGGAAGCATGGAAAACCTTTCAACATTCCATTCAGTCATTCATTTATCCCAATGTGTACTGAGTGGCTAGCGGTGCACACTGGCAGTGGGTTCTGAAGGGAAGAATGGAAATAAGTTAAGCCTTTTTCATTTTTTCAAGCTCTACTGACCTACAAAGTGATTCACTGAGTGCTGTGATTCATTCACTTGTGTTTTACGTAAGTGATACAGTACAAACTGCTGAAAACAACAGAAGTTAAGTGATATATACTCAATACCGTACAAGCCTTAGGGAAAATATCTTGACAGTGGTACAACTGATCTGTGATTCACCCACTGGTCTAATTTCTTCTTCACTCAAGGTCACCCATTCCCTGCAGACTGAGGTCCTGAGCTCGAGTGGACATTTCTGCAAGCATCAAATGGGATCTTCTCAAAATGAAAGTCCTTCCACTTTGCATACAGTGTCTGAGCTCCAGTTGCAACATCTTCCACTACAAAACTTTCAGTCTTTATAACTGGAATCTCAAATACCTTATACTTCACATGGATTCCCCAGTCATAGCTGCAGTCCTCCCTGGCACAGAAGATCTTTGGTCTCTTCTCAAAACTCCCAAAGCTCTTTGGTCTGGGGTGTAACTTACTCACAAAGTGCTCCCTGAAAGCAACTCCAACCATAGTGAAATGGCATTCCTACAGATGAAGGGATCGAATAGCATACAAAACAGAACGTTAGAACCAGAACATAACTGTGATTTAAAAAAAAAGAAAACTCCACAATAATCAGAGATGAAGAGAAGGCAGGATCCCAATTCTTTCACAGATGGAGTAAGAAGGAAATGTGCATTTGCCTCAAGGCCAGAGTAGAATCCACGCAGCCTGACCCCCAGTGACACAGGTGGAGGTGAGGGTGGAGGTGGAGGTGCAAGTGAGGGGTCAGGGGACACCTCATGAAGGGGAGGACTAAGAAGTTTCCAGGGGCTTCCCTGGTGGCGCAGTGGTTGAGAGTCCGCCTGCCGATGCAGGGGACGCGGGTTCGTGCCCCAGTCCGGGAAGATCCCACATGCCGCGGAGCGGCGGGGCCCGTGAGCCATGGCCGCTAAGCCTGTGCGTCCGGAGCCTGTGCTCCG
>NC_041222.1:73145411-73210711 GCF_002837175.3 Physeter macrocephalus
GATCCCACACGCCGCGGAGCGGCTGGGCCCGTGAGCCATGGCCGCTAAGCCTGTGCGTCCGGAGCCTGTGCTCCGCAACGGGAGAGGCCACAGCAGTGAGAGGCCCGCGTAACGCAAAAAAAAAAAAAAAAAAAAAAAGAAGTTTCCAGGCAACCTGGCTCCCAAAAATAGATACTCCTTATTAATTCAGAGACAAAGGGGTATTTATTGAAGATCTATGAAGCCTGAGTTCACCAGTGGCCCTGACAGGAAGAATCCAAAGGACACAGAGAACAACAACAAAGGGTCAATGTGTATCTGAAGAGGCTCAGGGACTAATGTGTCCACTGGCCCCACCCCGAGTCAACGTTAGAATAAAGCTGAACAAACGCCACAGTGCACAGAACAAACGCAGATCCTACACACCAGTCCCTCGGGAAAACATTGTCTAAAAGGCCATTTCAACAGAAGATCACCCACATTGAAGCTGAAAGGACCTTCCTTTTACTGCTAAAGAAAAAGACTCAGAAAGGTATGGGAAATTGCCAGTATTTCCCCTAATACGCTTCTTGCTCCAATGTTGAACTGATTAGAGACTCAGCTTTCTGAAGACTAAACAGAACCCTAAAGTAATAACTCATCACCTGACCCGGCCCAGGCCCTCCACCCTCCCCAATAGGCAGCAATAGTTACCTCCAATTTTTGTCTTTGGAGATTTTTCTAACCCTTTACCTAAGAGTTTTAAGAAAGAAAAATAGAAAGCTAACCTGCAGATGTCATGTTTTTAAAATAAGGAGATTTTGCTTCCACTGTAAAAGTGATCCATATCCCCAAAAGAAAGTTTAGAAAACATAAAATAGTAGAAAGAGAAAAAATCATGGTGTCTCACTGCAAAATATTAATACATTTTAGTATACTTCCTCTAGCCTTTTTTTGTACAAACGTGTTTTTTTGGTGGTGGTGATGGTGGCATTGCTGCTATTATTTTGCACTGCTATGATCATAGCACATTTACTACTTTGTATCCTCGTTAATTTTCCCAGTTTACCGTTAGTTTGTAAGAAGTTTTTCATTATACAATATAAACTTCCTAATCATTTTGTTTAATAAACTTTATTTTGGAGTAATTTCAGATTTACACTGAACTACAGGTTTTACCACTTTTTCTAATAATATCCTTCATCTTTCTAGGATCTAATCCAGGATACCATGGTGCATTTAGCATAACCATTATTTGTAATGGCTACGTAATATTTAATTAAGTAGCTGTGCAGCAATTTTTAAGCTATTTCTTTATTGCTGAACATCAAGGGTTTCTTTTAAACTTTTTAGCCTTCTAAAAATACATGGACCATGGCCATGATAACAACAGAATAATAGTATTCTTACTATAAATATCTCACTGATAGATAAAAAGCTTTAATGAGTGCTAAAAAATGACCCAGTGCTATTTGTTAAAAAGGCTGCCTAGGGACTTCCCTGGTGGCACAATGGTTAAGAATCCGCCTGCCAATGCAGGGGACACGGGTTCGAGCCCTGGTCTGGGAAGATCCCACAGGCCACAGAGCATCTAAGCCCATGCGCCACAACTACTGAGCCTGCGCTCTAGAGCTTGCGAGCCACAACTACTGAAGACCACATGCCTAGAGTCCGTGCTCTACAATCAGAGAAGCCACTGCAATGAGAAGCCCGCGCACCACAACGAAGACCCAATGCAGCCAAAAATAAATAAATAAATTTAAAAAAAAAAAAGGCTGCCTACTTCCATCACTCTTATATCAGCTGTATAACATGCAAAGGTTTTGCACTTTCTGCAGAGCAGTTTTTTATTTTCCTTATCAAGCACAGGTTTTGCTTTTCCTTGATTATCCCTGATGAATTTTTCATGAATCTGTATCTGGCGAACCTAGATGCAAAAAACCAAAACAAACAAACAAAAGAACCTCTTCAAATATGTAATTTGAGTATAACTAGGATATATATACACACACATATATATGTACATAATCAGTCATTCCTATACAACTTCCATGAACATACAGTACCTGGCTTTGTTCATAAAAATCTCATAGGTAATTTTATTGATTCTCCTAATAGGAGAATTCTTTGTTAGTTAATGTTTAATTGTGGCCTCCAATTAGTCTTTTAATATCTTAATCAAAGATGCCCATAAAAGCACTAAAGATGTCCATAAAATAGTCATGTGAACTATGCTTTCTACTTTAGTAGTTGGTAAAATTTTAAAAATCCTTCACAGGGACTTCCCTGATGGCACAGTGGATAAGAATCTGCCTGCAACGCAGGGGACATGGTTTCGATCCCTGGTCCGGGAAGATCCCACATGTAGCGGAGCAACTAAGCCCGTGCACCACAACTACTGAAGCCCGTGTGCCACAACTACTGAAGCCCGTGCACCTAGAGCCCACGCTCCACAACAAGAGAAGCCACTGCAATGAGAAGCCCATGCACTGCAACAAAGAGTAGCCCCCTCTTGCCACAACTAGAGAAAGCCCATGCATAGCAGCAAAGACCCAACACAGACAAAAATTAAATTAAATTAAATCTTTTAAAAAATAAAAAAATAAAAATCCTTTACAAACAGACATATGATATGCATTAACTGTTTCAGGAATAATTACACCCACTCGCAAGGCATAAACCCACTGAATGGAACAGTAGGCAGAAGAGTCCCTCACCGCCTAAAATCTTTTTTCTCTCTTCCCTTCCAACCACAGAGAGTACTGTTGAATTACAGTAAAATTAAATGTCTGTATAGGATGACCACGTTCTATCTCAAACTTTAGGCCTTGGCTAAGTACAACTAAGAACACTGGACATTACATATAAAATAAACATAAGATTCTGTAGGGTGAAGAGAGGAAGGCAGACCAGCTAGGAACCTTGGGACCCTAGAAACAACATGGTAGTGAGTTTCCTGGGTTTTCTTTTTGCCTCGTATATCCCAGACATGGAGCTGAAGAAGCTGGCAACCAGAAATGACTATGGGGACAGACAAAGAAGTCTCAACAAAACCCTATCTCTCTAGCCAAAAGACCAGGACAGGGGAAGCCACCAGGACAGGGGCAGCCAGCAAGACAGAAAACTTTTAGACAACAGCTGTTCTACCAAACACCACAGGAAAGAACAGCAACAACAACAAAAAACCCTGAACCCTGAGGCTAAGTGTGGAACCTAGATTTCCACTCTGCAGGGCTGTGACAAAGCACCTCAACACTCCCACCTGGTGGTGTCAGAGAAAGCCAAGATTTTCAGTCCTGCCAAATGGTAGCCCCCCTCACCTGTGGTGTCCATGGAGACCACGTGGGGGGCCAGAACTCCCATCCCCACACAGCAGTAACAAGGAGCCTCCCCTTGCTGGTATCAACAGAGGCTGAGTAGGAAACCAAGACTTCTACCTTTACCTGACAGTGATGAAACATGTCCCCCCATCTCCCCTGCCAGAGTGATATCAGAAAGAAGCCAGCTGACACAGAAGGTTGAATAAGATCCCAAGTCTCATCATATAGTATGAAAATCTCTGGGTTTTGATTAAAAATCACTCTTCATACCAAAAACCAGAAAGATCTCAAACTGAATGAAAAAAAAAATGACAACCAATTGATGCCAACATGGAGATGACAGCGATGTGAGAATTATCTGACAAAGATTTTAAAGTAGCAATAATAAAAATGCTTCAATGAGTCATCATAAACACTCTTGAAACATGAACAAATATAAAGGCTCAACAAAGAAATGGAAGACATAAAGAAGAACAAAACGGAAATTTTAGAACTAAAAGATACAATAACCAAAATAAAAAGCTTAGTGGATGGGCTCAACAGCAGAATGGAGAGGAAAAAGGAAAGAATCAGTGAACTGGAAGACAGAACAATAGAAATGACCCAGTGTAAACAACAGAAAGAAAATAGGCCGAAATAAATGAATAAATAAATAAACAGAGCCTCAGGGACCTTTAGGACTATTTAAAAATATCTAACATTTATGACACTAGGGTCCTGGAAGGAGAGGGGAAAGAGCAGAGCTTAAAAAGTACTGGAAGAAATAATGACGGAACATTTCCCAAATTTAACATAATGTAACATAAACCTACAGATACAAGATGCTGGACAAATCCAAATAGGATAAACCCAAAGAAACCACACCAAGACACATTACAATTAAACTTCAGAAAACTAAAGACATAGGAAAGAATCTTGAAAGCAGCCAGAAAAAAACTGACACCTTACCTATAGGGGAAAAACAATCTGGATGACACCAGATTTCTCAGCAGACACTATGGGAGAGCAGAAGAAAGTGACACAGTATTTTTCAAATGCTGAAAGAAAAACCTGTCAACACAGATGCCTATATCCAGCAATATATCCTTCAAAAATAAAGCGGAAATCAAGACATTCTCAGATGAAGGGAAACTAAAATAATTTGTTCAACAGTAGACCTTCCCTAAAAGAAGAGCAAAAGGAAGTTCTCTAAACAGAAGGATATGATAAAAGAAGAAAACTTGAAACATCATAAAGGAAGAAAGAACATGGTGACTTCCACAGTATCAGCTGTAGAAGGATCCGTCTGTCCCAGTGGTTTGTGGTGCGGCCTCTCTTTTATCAAGTGTTCCAGGTGGAACCAGATAGCCTAGGTGCAAATCCTGTTCCTACCACTTAGCAGCTGTGTGATTTGGGACAAGTGCCTCAGTTTCCTCAATTATTATACAAAATGGGAATAATAATAGCATTTACTTTGAGGGCTGTTGGGAGGTAAGATGAGTTAATAATTGCTCAGGGCTGCCTGGCAGAGCTTTAATGCTCCTTGTTGTTAGCCTCGGTGTGTTAGGCTAGTCTTTTCCTAAGAACCATGAAAATGTTAATGATGGTGATTTGTACTTTAGTATTGGGTAGGGCAATACCCATTCATGAGTTATTTTTTCAGAAATGTCATGGCTATTTTCATTTATTTATTCTTCTGTATAAACTCAGGAACCATTTTATCAAGTTAAAATATCATTTAGGGCTTCCCTGGTGGCGCAGTGGTTAAGAATCCGCCTGCCAATGCAGGGGACTTGGGTGCGAGCCCTGGTCCGGGAAGACCCCACATGCCGCGGAGCAACTAAACCCGTGTACCACAACTACTGAGCCTGCGCTCTAGAGCCCACGAGCCACAACTACTGACCCCGCATGCCACAACTACTGAAGCCCGCGTGCCTAGGACCCATGCTCTGCAACAAGAGAAGCCACCGCAATGAGAAGCCCGCGCACCGCAACGAAGAGTAGCCCGCGCTCGCTGCAACTAGAGAAAGCCTGCGCGCAGCAAAGAAGACCCGACGCTAAGATAAATAAATAAATTTATAAAAAAAGAAAAAAGGTATCAACTTGAGGAATGAAACAGATTATGAAAGTGTCTTTTATTGAACCAAATTTTTTTTTTGAGAAGCCCGTGCACTGCAATGAAGAGTAGCCCCCGCTCGCCGCAACTAGAGAAAGCCCGCGCGCAGCAACGAAGACCCAATGAAGCCAAAAATAAATAAATAAATAAATGTATTTATTTTAAAAAATCATTTATTCTTTGATTATGGGTTATGATAAACCTATAAGAGCATTTGCGGCAAATGCACATCTTTAAAATATTCAGTCGTTCCGTTCAAGAGCATGGCATTTCTTTTCTTTTGTCTTAATCTACCTTCTATCTCTAAGTAAAATTTTTTTAGTTGTCCTTATTTACACGTCAAACATTTCTGGTTAGGCCAATAGATGTAGTAGTTAAACAGATGGGCCCTGCCAGCTCCACCGCTAACTAGCTGTGTGGTCTACTGACACTGAAAACTTCCCTGCCTCAGTTTCCCTCCTGGAGCATGACGTAATAAGAGGCTCTACCACATGGAGTTCTGTGAGGCCCGTTGATATAAATAAACAAGCATTTGCAGGGCTTGGTGGAGAGCCCATGTTCTGCATGTATGAGTCACAGTTATTGTTGTCACTGTGAATGGAAATGTCCCACCCCCATATATCTTGTATTGGTTACTGATCATCCATAGAGAATCCACTGATCTCTAAAGCACTTCAAATTCAAATAAAATTTGATTTATATTTAAATATTTAGGCCTGGAATACAGGTTAGGAAAACAATCAAAATATGATTTTCTCTCCCCCAACTCCCTACCCCATCCCACTTGAAATTATCTTCATTGTTTTTGTAAGAATAAAGGATGCTTAATGCTTCCTATTTTCAATTCAAGTTTTCACTGCTGTAAAACTGTTGCATTATGTATATTTAATCCCATTATTGCCTTTGGGTAAATTTCTAGAAGTGAAATTCCTGGGTTACATGATATACATTTCCCTATGAGCAATTTTAATTTCTTTTTCTGAGACATGGTTCTGATCACTACTTAATGCAGTCTCAGGGTGGGGGGGGATTTGATAGGAAAGAGGGTAAAAATATAAACTTGCCCTTTAGGCATCCAATTTTAAAAATTCACTTATATCTAATGATATTCAATTATATACTAAAATTCAATTAAATATTAATAACCTCAAATATTTTAAATATCACTAAAGGCAATAAATATAAATACTAATAAATTAAAACTAACTATTACTGCTATACTGAAAACCAAGTAAAACTCAGTAACTGGATAAAGAGGTTCAACCAAAGTCACAAATTAAGTCTAGAGCACACTGCTTCCCCATCGCCCACCTGTGGATGAGAAGCAGCCTAACTCCCTGCACTGAGGTGGAAAGAGCGAAACTATGAAACCCCGATTGCGCACAGTCACAGGTACACATCATGTTGGAAGTTCTTCCGTCAAATTGAACTTTCAACCCATATCTTATTCTCTTCTCATAAGAAAGGAAAGTAGGCTTCCTCATTTTGATTTCAAATGACCCTCCACAACTAGAACTGTGAAAAATATCCTTTATACCTTATTCCTCCAGAATGAAATACTACCAGATCCTGAAGCTTCCATCATAGAAATAAGTTCTTGGATGCTTCTGGGTTCTCTGCATGTTCAGATGGCTGGAGAGTAACCAGAGATTTCCCAAGGGCCACAGTGATCTGGTGAAGGTCAGCCACACGTAGACAATGGACAATGCAGCTGTGGGTGCAGAGAAGAAAGTGTACAGTCTCCCTCCCCCTTACCCAGGGATTACCCTAAAGACCTCTGAACTGGTTCCCTCTCTTCTGCAGAGTTTCTTTGATATGAAGGGCCCAGGTGCTCAGATCCAATGCCCAACCCTTAACAAAACACCACAGAAAGGGGGCTTACCCCAAGAACCATAATTCCTTTTAGTTTTAAGAGCATAAGGTTTTCCCTACCTTATACTTCTCCTAAGCCTTTGAAAGCAAGGTCTTCCTCTTTCAACAGAGCAGTGGAGGCTGGTCACCAGGATAGGACAGGGATGACACCAAGACTCTGAGCTCCCAGCTGCCATGGCATTGCCAGCTGCCAATGACTCGTGGCCGCACTTGTGCTGGGCCCTTGCTGATTCTTTACCACCTCTGCCCGTTTTTGATCTGTGGGTGTTAGAGGAATCCCAAATGCTATTAAATAGCCTAATTCAACAGATATTTAAACCATTTTTTCCTCACCCCACTCTATGGCCTGGTGTACTGCCTACAAAAGAATGTCTATGTGTTTGTTCCAGCCTCCATCTTCCTCAAGACTTTTACTCTATTGCTTCTGCCACTTGTAAGTGTAAGCACCTTGTTACTCAGTGGGGGAGATAAAGAATTATGCCAAAGCTAACATGGTTTTAAAGCCTTTATTAGCAGTGTCTCTGTATTCTACAAAATGGAGAAGTGGCTCAGTGAAAAAAACCTGTCCTAAGTAAAATTAAGGAGGGAAATTAAGAGGAACTAAAGAATTGCCCTTCAATTCTGTTCAGTGAAAGTGTGGAAGAGGTATTTTTAAATATCTTGTTCTCCAAACTTTAGGAGGAAATGTTCTTTAAAATGAGTCAATGCTGACATAACACTGTAATTGTTTTCTAAAATAAATATTAGTTTGCTTTAGATCATTCATTGCTTCTCAATACTTTTTTGAGCATACAAATTATGACTTTTCAAAATTATGAACCCTATGGAATTGGTCTACTAAATTGTAAGACTCATCTTCATGAAGTTTTAAAGTAGGCCTCATGCCTCTGTCCAGTAACAACTCCCATTTTTGAGCACTTATTTTATACCATGCACTGTAGGAAGCAATGCATACGTCTCACTTTATCCCCTAAACTACCCTGTGAGTTAAATACTGTTATTTTCCCAACTTTACAAACAAGGAGAATGATGATTTCAAAGAGGAACTACCTGAAGTCACACATTTTGTAAGTGGCAGAACTGGGATTGGAACCACTGATTCTAATGTTAAAGCTCCTGCCCCAGACCTGCAGCGTTCAATGCTTCCAGAGAGTCTGAGATAAAATCTCTGCAAATGGTCTGCAGAAAGTATGGGTGTATGTGTGTGTGTGTATGTGTGTGTTTCCCCAATCTGCCCCCCATTTTTCTGTGTTATAAAGGAAATTACAACCAAACTAAGGTCACTACCGAGATGCTGGACTGAATCAGTGCGCCACTCCGAAGTTCACAGTATTATCCCTACCTACATACTTCCAACACTGGGCACACCTCCCAGGCACAGTGCACTGGAAGCTTTTCCCTGAGGACTCTGGATGTTAGAGAGAGAGAGATTTGAGGAAAAGACTAAGAAGAGCTGTGTCTTGCAGTGTTAGGGTGTAGGCTCATAATGAACTGTCAACTTAAGGGCAAGTCTATCTCAGTTTGCCTTTTAGATCTAAAAACATAGTTTCAGGTATTAGCACTAATACAATATATTTTAACTCACTGAAACTCAAAGCAGAGTGAATCTGATGCTCACTACAGGGTGAAATTTTAAGCATAAACTTATGGTTCTAAAATAACACTCTGGGGACTTCCCTGGTGGTACAGTGGTTAAGAATCTGCCTGCCAATGCAGGGGACTTGGGTTCGAGCCCTGGTCCGGGAAGACCCCACGTGCCGTGGAGCAACTAAGCCCATGCACCACAACTACTGAGCCTGCGCTCTAGAGCCCACAAGCCACAACTACTGAGCCCACGTACCACAACTACTGAAACCCGTGTGCTGCAACTACTGAAGCCCATGTGCCTAGAGCCCGTGCTCCACAACTAGAGAAGCCACCGCAATGAGAAGCCCGCACACCACAACAAAGAGTAGTCCCCGCTCGCTGCAACTAGGGAAAGCCCGCACGCAGCAATGAAGACCCAACACAGCTTAAATAAATAAATAGAAATGTTAAAAAAATTTTTTTAAAGTAAAATAAAATAACACTCAGGGAATTCCCTGGCAGTCCAGTGGTTAGGACTCCACTGCCAAGGGCGCGGTTCAATCCCTGGTCAGGGAGCTAAGATCCCACAAGCCGCACAGTGCGGGGAATGGAATAGTAAAGTAAAGTAACACTCAGAGCAATACGATAACAGGTACCAGCCATGCTCACAAACAGGGACTGCTTGTGACTTACAGTCAGATTCTGAAAGAGTAACACAGATACAAAGACTTACCTTTTCTTTAAATACTGCTTCATCTCACGTCTGCAGGCTTAAAATGGAGTCATTCATCATTTTTTCTTTGTATATGTTTATTTTTTCTTTTTCGATTACATCGGTATTACTAGTCAGAAGGAAGCACTTGCTCCCTCTTGCTCTTCCTCTGCCTATTAGAAAATAAATATTTTATTTGGTGTCTGTGACTTAAAACTCTGATAAATCTGAGAATATGAGAGAAATAGGGGTATTCCTAAAATTCAACTTCGGTTCACTGAATCCCACTTTCTAGAAAAGCTGAGCTGGTAGGGTGTGAAGTCAAACTCCGGTGTGCACCTGCACATTAAACATTCAGATAAACAAGGAGCCCACCTTAGGCAGGCTTCCTCAGGGTCTCCATGGTACAGTGTGACTGGACAGGCACATTATTAGAAATACTGCTTAAAGACAATCTGGCATGAACCCTCAGGATGACATGGTGAGGGCCCCAATGATGAATAATAAACAGATGGGGAAATGGGGAAATAAGATATGTTCACAACCACCGGAATATAGGTGGAAAATGATAACTGCTAAAAGAAAGATGGATAGGGAGGGCTTCCCTGGTGGCACAGTGGTTAAGAATCCGCCTGCTAATGCAAGGGACATGGGTTCAAGCCCAGGCCCAGAAGATCCCACATGCCGCAGAGCAACTAAGCCCATGTGCCACAACTAGTGAGCCTGAGAGCCTGCAAGCCATAACTACTGAGCCCACATGCCACAACTACTGAAGCCTGCGCGCCTAGAGCCCATGGTCTGTAACAAGAGAAGCCACCACAATGAGAAGCCCGTGCACTGCAACGAAGAGTAGCCCCCGCTCGCCGCAACTAGAGAAAGCCTGCGTGCAGCAACGAAGACCCAACACAGCCAAAAAATAAATAAATAAATTTATTAAAAAAAGAAAGATGGATAGGGACTTCCCTGGTGGTCCAGTGGTTAAGACTCCATGCTCCCAATGCAGGCGGCCAGGGTTCGATCCCTGGTCAGGGAACTAGATCCCACATGCCACAATTAAGACCTGACACAGCTAAATAAATAAATAAATAAATAATTTTTTTTAAAAAAAGAAAGATGGATAAAAGGGTCACGGGCATTCAAATTAGAGATTATTGCCAGCTGGGAGAATTAGGGACAGGTGATGTGGAGGCAGGAGAAGAGGAAAAACAAAGATCAGCAGTAGCAGTACATGCACAGTTCCTTCAAAAAGGAAGAAATGATAAAGTCAGGTAGGCTGAAGTGGCTAATGAATATAATGGAAGAATGGGGAATAAGGTTGGAAAGATAAGTGGGTGCTGGATTTTGAAAATGCTTTAACATCAAGAAAATTGGGGAAACACTGGAGTTTCTAAACAGGCAAGGGACATGCTCAGAGCTGTTTTTCTGGAAAAAAGATGTGGCAGCCGTTGTTATGGAAATTAGAAAAAGTAAGAGAGACCAGTTAGGAGACCGTCTAGTTCAAGTGGGACACAACTCCTTGGAGTGTCTCTTCTGGAATACAGGGAGCCCACCAGCACCTAAGCACAACCAGGAAAGGTCCACATGTGACTGCCAAAGCGTCAATCAAAGTTGGAATTATCCTTCCATAAATATGTCAGCCAATGTCGGTCAAGTAATCAGTATTCATTGTGAACAAGAACCAAAATAGAGTATATGTTAGTGGACAAAACTGTAGCCACCCAGTCCTGACCAAGTAAGCCACCTTTAGGGCCAATGATACCAGGGTCCGCTGTGCCACTGGTCACAGTAAAGGAGAAAGGTTGGAATGACAGACACATTTACAAATCAGATAAAATGGCAGCCTTTTAGTAATGGCATGAAAGCTTTTTTACCTCTGGTTTGGATCATTTTGATGACATTGCCCACATACTCATATAGGAGGACCAGATTGCACTGAGCAATGTCAATGCCTTCATCAGCAACTGAGGTGGCAATCAGAATCTTATTATCTCCGTCGGTTCTGAATGCATCCAATACACACTTCTGTACTGGGAGGGTCATTCCTGTGTCAGAGTCAGAAGGCTGGTATAACTCATCAAGAGGGAACGTTACCCTTGAAAAAACAGCTATTAATTACAGAATGCTTACGACATGCCAGGTACTGTGATAAGTGCTTTACATTCACGATCTTAAAACAACACTTAGCGATAGGGCCTATCCTTGTCCTTGTTTTTGAGAGGATATTTAAGGTGGGGTCCAACAACTTGGACTCTGCCACAAGTCTGCCTGACCTAAAATCCCAGCTGTGGCACCTACTAGCTATGTGGCTTTGGTCATGGTATATCAAAACAAATATTGATTTTTTTGCAAAAATATCAACAGCTAATTTTAACGCATTTGCACACACACAGCAGTTTTCAGCTAACAAGACCGTTTCACATCTACTTACTCACTGGAATTTCACAAGGCCCTTTTAGGTTGATGTGACAAACGTTATGATTCCCCTTTGTTACAGGTGAAGATCTTGACGTTTTGGAGGTAAGGTAAACTGACAGCTAGCTAGCAGCAGAATTGGGCTTTGAATTTAAGTCTAAGATCCAGCAGTATGCAGTTCCCAGCCACTGATACACTGAGAAGGAAAGAATTTCAGTGGTCTCCACCTCAGAGTTACACGGGCTTCAGCAGGCGTGGCACACAGGCTTAGTTGCTCTGCAGCACGTGGGATCTTCCCGGACCAGGGCTCGAACCCGTGTTCCCTGCACTGGCAGGCGTATTCTTAACCACTGCTCCACCAGGGAAGTCCTGAATTTATAAAAGTTCCATTTTTTCCCTAGTATACTGGCAGCCAAAATCTTGAGATATATTTCGTTGAGGCCAAAACAATTTCTTTCCACCATTATTTCTACTGAACAAGGAACATGCCCAAGACAGACACCATACTTCACTAATTTCTGAACTTATCCATTTGTTCATCAAATATTCATTCAGCAGTTATGGTCTGTCAGATAAGGCTGGAATGGTGAAAAGGTTCATTTTTATCTACAAGGAGCACCTAGTTTGTGGAAGAAGGATATAAATAGGAAACTACAATTCAATGTGATGAGCAATGAAATGGGGGCGGAACTGGGTGCTGTGGGGTCTGGAGGAGGGATACCCCTCCCTGATGGTCTAGTCTTAGGAGGAGGGGAACGCTGCTTGGCAGATACACAGTGACTGGAACAGAGTAAGTTCTAAACGAATGCGGGTGGATGGATGGATGGACGGACGGATGAATGGAGGGATGGACGAACAAACAAGTATGAAAATAGTTTCTGGGTGCTTATGTGTGGAGGAATAACAAAGTTTGAAAATCAAATTAGACTCATGCTGGAGTCATATGGCAGAGAACTCTGAATTCCAACCACAGTAATGTGTTGGACTTCATTTGGTAAGCCAACTTTTCAAAATCTGACTTTACTTTTTAGATTCATGAAGTTTAAATTTTGCATAAGGGGATGGGCTTCCCTGGTGGCGCAGTGGTTGAGAGTCCGCCTGCCAATGTAGAGAACACGGGTTCGCGCCCCGGTCCGGGAAGATCCCACATGCTGCGGAGCGGCGGGGCCCCTGAGCCATGGCCGCTGAGCCTGCGCGTCCGGAGCCTGTGCACCGCAAGGGGCCAGACCAGTGAGAGGCCCGCGTCCCACAAAAAAAAAAACAACAACAAATTTTGCATACGGGGAAAGTGCAAGGGTGACAACCGAGCAAGGGGACTGCTTATTATAAATAACACTGAATAAGAGATACAGTAAGGACCTGTCACTGCCGGTCACTGAGGCATGGGGAGCACGGCTGTGAGAATGTCAGGATGAGGACCGGCCACCTAGAATCCTCCTGGGTGACAACAGAGGCAGCCTTTCATCCTTTAACACCCCCTACCTAGATTTCAGGATTATCTCTAGGACTTTTTAAAAAATTATAAAATATATAATATTTTATAAAGTATCTATAGTTTAAAGAATAACAATAAAATAGAAAGAGAACATTTCTGTTTCCAGTTAATCTATTGGCTGAGAATTTGAGCAAGAGAGTAACATACTCAAACAATATTAAAAAAAAAAAACTTTGGTTTTGTCTATAGGACCTATGGAAGGAGGCAAAGTCTACAAATTCCTGGCATTTGAGCACTGTGATGGCTTTTTGATGTGTCCACTTAGTTAGGCTGAACTGCAGTCCCCAGATATTCACCTAGGTGCTTCTGTGAAGGGAATTTGCAGATGTAATTAAAGTTCTTAAATCAGTTGACATTGTTACTCAAAAGGGACTTCATCCTAGGTGGGCCTGACCTAATCAAGTCAGCCCTTTCAAAGAGAGCTTAGGTGATCCCTGAGCTCAGACACTCCAAACAGCTCATGCCTATGGGGCTCCACCTGGTCCTGCACCTGCCCTATGGACTTCAGACTTGCTTTGCCAGTCCAAGTGTCTATGTCAATTCCTTGTAATAAATCCCTGTGTGTGTGTCTGTGTACAACATATATATGTATGTATATATGCGTGTATGTATAATCTTCTACTGGTTTTGCTTCTCTGGTTGAATCCTGACTGATACAAGCAATAAGAAAGAATTCAAATATATTATATATGTTCTTATATATATATAGCATACTAAATCTAATCCACTATATATAAATACCTATTTTCTGATTTGTTCTGCCACGTCCAGTCAATATGACAGGTTTTAGAAAGCTGAGCTTAGGATTTTCTTCAATCCATTTCTTTAAAGCCTGAAAATACAAAGCAATTATCAGTTGGATACTATTTGTATACTATCTGTATTAATTCAATATTGAATATACACAAGAAGAAGAAAAAAAACAAAGTAAACTGTAATGGAAAAGACTATAAAAAAGAATGCATGTATATGTATAACTGAATCACTCTGTTGTACAGCAGAAATAAATACAACATTGTAAATTAACTATACTTAAATTTTTTTTTTTTTTTGTTGGTGGTATGCGGGCCTCCCTCTGCTGTGGCCTCTCCCGTTGCGGAGCACAGGTTCCGGACGCGCAGGCTCAGCGGCCATGGCTCACGGGCCCAGCCGCTCCGCGGCATGTGGGATCTTCCCGGACCGGGGCGCGAACCCGGTTCCCCTGCATCGGCAGGCGGACGCGCAACCACTGCGCCACCAGGGAAGCCCTATACTTCAATTTTTAAAAAGTACACAGACAAGTATACTTAAGTAGTTTTCAGACTAATAAACCTGAGGGAAAAAAGCTTCTTGTAATTGAAGTCTATGCAATAATTAACTATAATGGTATAGATCTTTGTAATCTGATATGATTTAATCTCTTATATATTTTTTAAGTGAAAAAGGCAAGGTTCAGAATAGTGGGTATGTAGAACAATAATTTAGCAAGATCTCAGGACACAAGATCCATATACAGATATCAGTTGTATTTCTATATACCAGCAACAATTAAAAGTACCATTTATAATAGCATTAATACTTAGGTATAAGTCTAACAAAATATGAGGCAAGGTTCAGAATAGTGGGTATGTAGAACAATAATTTAGCAAGATCTCAGGACACAAGATCCATATACAGATATCAGTTGTATTTCTATATACCAGCAACAAACAATTAAAAGTACCATTTATAATAGCATTAATACTTAGGTATAAGTCTAACAAAATATGTGCAGAATTTGTATGCTGAAAACGACAAAACACTGATAAAAGAAACCAAAGAGTATGTGGCAGGTGGCCTCTAAGGTAGCCCTGAGTGATTTCCACCTGCTGGTATTCAGATCCTGTTTAATCCCCTCCCCTCAAGTGTGAACTGAACTTACTGACTTGCTTCTTTTTTTTAATTTTTATTTTATATTGGAGTATCATTGATTAACAATGTTGTGTCACTTTCAGGTATACAGCAAAGTGATTCAGTTATACATATACACGTATCTATTCTTTTTCAAATTCTTTTCCCATTTAGGTTATTACAGAATATTGAGCAGAGTTCCCTGTGCTATACAGGGTCCTTGTTGGTTATCTATTTTAAATATAGCAGTGTGTCTTATCGACTTGCTTCTAATGAATAAAATATGGCAGACCTGAGGGGAATCACTTCCAAGTTGAAGTTATAAAATGACTGTGACCTCCATATTAGGTGCTCTCCCTCAACCTCTCTTAGATCACTCACTCTAGAGGAAGCCAGAAGCCATGTTGCAAGGCCAGCCTGTGGAGAGGTGCCCGTGAGTGAGCTAAGCACATCTTATGCCAAAAGCCACACAGTAGGGCTGCAAGCTGGTCCTCTGAGTCAAGTCTTGAGATAACTGCAGCCATGGCCAGCACCCAGACTGCAGCCTATAAGACACCCTGAGACAGAAATACCCAGCTGTTTCCAGATTCCTGACCCATACATATTAAAAGATGACAGATGTCTGTTGTTTCCAGCTACTAAGTTTTGGGGTAATCTGTTATCAGCACTAGATAACTAATACAGAAGCCCTCTATAAATGAAGAGATATACTATGGTCATGGACTGGAAGACTCAATATTGTTACAATGTCATTTCTCCCCAATTTTATCTATAGATTCAGTGCAATCCCAAATGAAATTCCAGCAGACTTTCTTGTAGATGTGGATGAGCTGATTCTAAAATTAAAATGGAAAAGTAAAAAAAGATAGCTAAAACAATTTTGAAAAGAATTAAAAAGTTGGAAGACTCATACTACCTGATTTAAAGACTTACTATAAAGTTACAGTAATCAAGACAGTGTAGGATGGGTGCAAGGATAGATGTATAAATGAATGGAACAGAATAGAGAATCTAGAAATAGACCAACATAAATACAGTCAACTTATTTTTTTTTAAGTTACAAAGGCAATTCAATGGAGCAAGGATAGTCTTTTCACGATATATGCTGAAACAACTGGATGCCCACATACTAAAAGAAAAAAAAAATCTCAATCCACACCTCAAAATGGACTGTAGACTTAAATATAAAATGTAAATCTATAAAACTTCTAGAAGACAACATAGAAAAATTCTTTGTGCTCTTGGGTAAGCAAAGGTTTCTTAGACACAACAGCAAAAGCACAATCCACAAAAAGAAAAAAATGATAAACTGGACTCTGTCAAAAGTTAAAACTTTCAATCTGTAAGAGATACTGTTAAGAGAATGAAAAGATCAGAAGAAAATATTTGCAAATCACATTTCTGACAGAGGACATTCTTGTCAGAAAAAAGAACTCTCAAAAACTCAACAATAATATGATAATTAACCCAATCAAACCCCATTTTTAAATGGGCAAAAGATGTGAACAGATACTTCACCAAAGGAGATATATGAATGGCTAATAAGTGTATGAAGAAATGCTCAACCGTATTAGTCATTAGTGAAATGCAAATTAAAACCCTAGTGAGGTACCAGTAGGTACCCATACAATAGCTAAAATTTTTTAAATTGATGAAAATAATTAAAAAGTATGAAGTGCTTTCTCTATGGTTATTAAAACTTACTATAAATCAGAGTGATTGAGACAGTGAGGTATTAGTGTAAGGATAAACAAACAGAAATAGAATAAAGAGAAATAGAATAAAATCAGAATAGAATAAAGAGCCCAGAAACAGACCCACACATATATGGATGCTTGATTGCAAAGCAATGACGAAAGGACAATCTTTTCAATAAAATGGTACTGGGCCAATTTGTTATCCACAAGGAGGAAGAAGCTTACATCCACGAGTGCTCTGGTTTTCACAAAGAGGACGATTCTGGTCTCTGGGCTTAAGTGGTACTCTTCCTGCAAGATGAAGCAAAGATCTTTGAGTTTAGGGTTCTCATTGCTGGGATCCATGGAAATACATTCTAGTTCCTGCAGTTTCTCTGCAAAAGGGGAACATTTTACAAAAGGTTTATAAATTCTAGCAATGTAGAACACACTGTGACCTTTAGCTATAGTTCAAACAGTTTATCTCCCAATCTCTGACCAGAATTTTATGAGAAATAACCATCAATTTAATGCATACATTAAATATACTGATAAATGCATACATTTTTTTCCCCCAGAAAGCTGGTTGTTCAGTGTTTAGCAGCACACATATGTATAGTTAATACTTTGGTAGGCAATAAAAATTAACAGTAATTACCTTTAGGAAAAGCATTTGAGAGAGGAAGAAGATAGATTTTTCATTTAATATTTTCCTATATTTTTCTTAATATGAAGGCAGTGGGATTATGAGCCATGCTGGTTTTCTTCTTTATAAAGACGTATATATAATTACAGTCTTAATATCATTAAAACACTTTTTAGGGCTTTCCCGGTGGCGCAGTGGTTGAGAGTCCGCCTGCCAATGCAGGGGACACGGGTTCGTGCCCCGGTCCGGGAGGATCCCACATGCCACGGAGCGGCTAGGCCTGTGAGCCATGGCCCCGCAGCCTGTGCTCCGCAACGGGAGAGGCCACAACAGTGAGAGGCCTGCGTACCGCAAAAAAACAAAAAACAAACAAACAAAAAAAAACTTTAAAAAAAAATTTTAAACCTTCATAAAATTACTAAAAGTTAAACCAAAAAATGCTACTATCAATTGACTACTTCGATGGGATGTATCCTTTGCAAATCCTATTATTTTTTCCTTCTTCAAAACAAGAAATAGTATAAGCAGCAGATTCTTTTCATAAGCGCCAGATTTCCCTGAAGCATCATAGTCCTGACATGTATAATACCTTCTTAAGCCCAGGACAAGTCCCTGAGCGTAACCACGTGTCGCTAAGTGTGACACAATATGTGTAGGCTGCCCTTGGAGTCTCCAGGCTCCACTGGCTTCCTCTCCTGGAAACGCCACCCATCTTCAAATCTCTGAGTGAGAGCTTGCTCAATCTCATCAAATCCTGCTGCTTGGACATTTCTGAAGAAGTATTTTAAGTAATCCAGGGCATCTTTCATTCGAGCATGCTCATTGATAATGAGGGCATCATTGTATCTCTGTTGAAAGTGAAAACAGTTTCAGTATGTTTCTAACGTCTAATGCATTCGCTGTACTCAAGTTCAATTTGCTGTAATGAACACAGAATTAATTTTAATAATAAACTTGTCTCAAATCTATTCCAACTTAGTTTTTTTAAGATGAATGGTCTCTAGGGGCTTCCCTGGTGGCGCAGTGGTTGAGAATCCGCCTGCCGATGCAGGGGACACAGGTTCGTGCCCCGGTCCAGGAAGATCCCACATGCCGCGGAGCGGCTGGGCCCGTGAGCCATGGCCGCTGAGCCTGCGCGTCTGGAGCCTGTGCTCCGCAAAGGGAGAGGCCACAACAGTGAGAGGCCCGCGTACAGCAAAAAAAAAAAAAAAAAAAGATGAATGGTCTCTAACAGTACTATAATAAAACCTTAGAACCACACTATAAAAAAAAAAGCCCTCAATTAGCTAGACTCATTAATTAATTAGGATCACTTTGGATTCTAGAATTCTACCTTAGAAGAGAAAGAAAATTCCAAGAAAAATGCATGTCAAAGACTAAATCACACAAAAATGTAATTCAGACATTCAGCTTAACCTTTTGTATACACCCAAAGCCATCACTGAATTGTAATGGCACCTGTTCAGAACGATGGTGCTGAGCACTTGCACCAGATAGTCAATTAAATTCATTAAAATTCTACAAATTCATACTGACTGAGTGCCTTTTAAAATATTTTCAATGGCACAACAGGCAGAGGTGATGATGGTTGTTGTCGCTTACCTTCTTGATTAGCCAGCAAACAACCAGAGACTCTGGATTTCTCAGCATGTGGCTTGACCAAAAGCAGGAAAACATGTGCTTCAGGATATGGCAACACAGCCCACCTACTGAACTTTAAAGATGGCTGTCACTGGTCACGTATCTACAATAATATGCATCACCACCCAGTGTTTTCCAATTATGCCAATTATGGGAATGCTAAGGCACAGCATACAACCTCGGCCTTTGTTTCTGTCCTGCTGCCTCTAGTGCTAGGTTTCAGAGAGCAAAGAAGACACTGAATGGGATAACTTTTGGAGTCTGCTTCATAAGAACCACCTGGCAAGTGGCTAAGTGATGCTCTCTCAGCTGCCACAGTGCAGCTCCCAGTAGGTGACACGACTGAAATATGCTTTTCCAAAGAAGCCACATACCCACAAATGCGATGTGTAGAAAAACAGTGCTTTACAAATCCTGCTCTCTTCATCTTTGGCATCTGAAACACCATGCACGCTTTCTGAACTGCGATAATCCACTGTTCATATCTCTGTGTTCCAAAATTCCTATTTTGAATTTGAGATAAGTTTTCTGAAAAAAAAAAAAAAGTTTTTCATTGTGCCATCTGGCCAGTCATTTAAGGTTCTAAGCATGCCTCGCCTTCTAATTTTCTTCCTTACTCTCTGTACACAGATATTCCTCTTGAAACAGTTTTCAGTAGTGTGTCTGTGTACATATATGATTGTTTACTGAATACCTACTATGTACCAAGAATCAACATGTCTTGCATTTAAAATGTAAGAATAGAATAAAGAGCCTGTAAGGCAGGCGGATTCTTAACCACTGCGCCACCAGGGAAGTCATTCTGATGCCTTTTCGACCTCACTTGATTACCTCTCCGTTTTAACTTGGCTGACTTCAAGATCTGTCTCAGGCATCACCTCCCCCGGGGAAGTCTTCCCTGCAGCCCAGTCCATGCCTAAGCTCCCATATGCTCCCATGACGCCCAGCGTGTAACTCTGCCCTATGGCATGGCAACTATTCGCGTCTGATTCTCATCGTTTGACTGTGAGTTCCTTGAGGGCAAGACTGTCTTTAATCTTGGTGTTTCCATTACCTAGCATAGTACCTGGCACAACACCTGGTGAATTAATTAATTAATTAATTAATTTTAAAAAGGAGAACAGAACTTGGTGACTTCATGAGAGCCTCAAAAGAGGAAAAAATCAAAGATCACCCCTAGGTTTGAATCTGAGACTTCATGGGAATGGTGGTTTCATTCATATAAATAGGGAGATCAGGATGGAAAGCTAATTTGGAAGGCCACGAAAGCAATGAATTGATTTAAATACAGTATTTTTCAGGTGTGCGTGTCCAGATGGATTTCATTTGGATTTAAAAAGAGAAAAAAAAAAAGCAAGAGAAAATAAAGGAGGACTAAGAAGGCTCCTGAATAACCTATAATCAAGAAAGTCAACCTCTAGATATGGTCTTGACATTGCCTGAACTAAGGAGAGTGCAAGACACCAGTGAACAATAGATGGCTATTCCCAAATGGAGAGAATACAAAATGAGGTTATTCTCACCAAGAGTTATGGTACCAAGTTCTTCAAAGATACTCTTTACCAGACTCTGTCTCTATCATCAACTGAGATATGTTGCATTTAAATCTGTCTGTGGTCTGTGATTCCACTTTCCTGAAAACTAGAGCCATCAAAGGAAAATGAGTATTTTTCAGGAAGCATACTTCATAGTTCAAAACATGCCGCCCCAAACATTTCTCTGCTTTTGTTACTTCCTCTGTAAAACCCTAGGCCCCAAGCTCACAGGCAAGTCATCTGAATGATAAAACAAATACTCAGAAACCTTGCAGCGGCTCCCTAGTGTTTAATGCACTGATTCTAACATCTCTTTCACTGGCTGGGTCTAATTCAACTTCTTACTCAGGCTTTCCTGTTACTCAACACATAGGCCCTGCTCTGACAAGGCTGATATCCATCTTGTTCCTGCAAATGCCACATTTAAAACCCTGTCTCTGTTCTTTGATCTTCTCCCTTCCCACCCAACCCCCAGAAGTGTTCACAATGTTCCTAACATTCATTTTTGCATTGTATCCACAGAAACTTATTAATCACCTACCATATGCCGTGTTCTGGTGATAGCTGAAAAGAACAGGCTCTGTGCTCCAGAGAGGTCTGTCTTCTTAGGGGAGAGAAAGATACACAGCCAAATGACCACACAGAGTGCTGTGAAACAGTATGTGCAAGGTGTCATGGAGCATGGGAAAGACCCTCTCATTCTTCCCGGGGAAGCAGTGTCGTGGGATAAATAGAGGAAGAGGCAAGAAGGAGTGAGCACAGTCATGTGCAAATGCTCAGATGGACAAAGCTTAGAGACAGAACACACCACATGACCCATTTGAGGAGCCCAAGGAATGCGACTTGGTTGGGCTTATGGGATGTGAGAGGAGATGAAACTCAGGGGGCAGCAGGGACCGGACTATAAAGAAATTTGTACGTGATATTAAAAGGTGTAGACCGGGTACCTTCTCTACACTCCTTACAAGCAGCTACCTGACTATTTCAGGTATGTATGTTCTGCCTTTTACTCATTCAGTCATATGCTATTCAGAGAGCAAGGGGATGAAGTCATATGCATCTTCTGTACCCGTCTCCCTTGCTGGGTTAATATAGCATTCGTATTCAAGAAACATTTGTTAGTTGATCTTATTAATAAAATCATATTCTGATCTTTTGAGGGAAAATATGATGAGTTCAGATAATTTCACTTCAACCAAAATTACCAGATACATATTCAAATGATGAATGGGAACTCAGTGTCTGCCTCAGGCACGGAAAGCAGGGAAGGACTGAGCCATCTACATGATTTTCTAAGCACCCCTCTCTTGGTGCCAGTACGTTTATAAGAGTTTTGCAGAAATGAAGAGTAAGAATGCTTGCTTTCTACAGGCCACTCCTGAACTTCGTGGGGAAAGAAGCTGGAAATGTGATTAGTTCCCAAGTTTGGGGTTAAATATTTACACTAAACAGAGGAAGGGTAAAAATTCAGGGTTCATCTAAATGGCCCTGAACTAAGAATAGCAGAGAGTAACAAAGTCCCAAAGGGCTTGTTACTGGATCCCACTCACACTTCTGGGGCTTAAAAACAATCTCCTCCAGTTCCTCCAAGTTGTCTTTGACTGTTGCTACCACTGATGTGTCGAGAGAAGCACACAATTTGCAGATTTATTCTGTGGCTTCAGCTGTACTTCTGGCATCCCCAGTGCCAACCGAGGCAGTCAGCCCAATGACCTGTGAAGGGGGCACTCCAAACCGTTAGATGTCTGGGAAATAGCATGATGTTTCCACAACCCTTCATGTAACTCTTTCCTGCTAAAGTAGGTTTTGTTCTGTTTTTTAAACTAACTTCAGATAAAGAGCAAGAACGTTATTTTTTTTTTTCTGACATTCTCCATGACATCAAAAATGGAAAGGTCCCCATTAGGCAAAGCACTGAATAAATGCAGGAGTCACTACTCAGCAGATAAACACAAATCAGCATAGAAGCCAAGAGAGGAAATCCTTTCAAGGCAGGACTTTTCTTTACCCTTGTTTCCCCCAGGATGTGTAGAACAACATACCGAAAAGGAAAAGGATTAAAATCAGAGACACGCTTGCATTCCAATCTCAGCCATATCACACTGTCTGTGTGTCCTTGGACAAGTATCTTCAGCTGTCTGTAAAGTTGGGAAACAACAGCCATTTAAAATGGTAGCTGTGGGGCTTCCCTGGTGGTCCAGTGGTTACAACTCCATGCTTCCAATGCAGGGGGCATGGGTTCGATCCCTGGTCGGGGAACTAAGATCCCACATGCTTGCTGTGTGGTGCAGCCAAAAAATAAAAAACTTAAAAAAAAAAAAAAGGTAGCTGTGTGACATAGAGAATCGACTTGTGGTTGCCAAGGGGGAGGGGGCGGGGGAAAGGGATGGATTGGGAGTTTGGGATTAGCAGATGCAAACTATTATATACAGAACGGATAAACAACAAGGTCCTACTATATAGCACAGGGAACTATATTCAATATCCTGTGATAAACCATAATGGAAAAGATTATTAAAAAGGATGTATATCTATGTATAACTGAATCACTTTGCTGTACAGCAGAAATTAACACAACATTGTAAATCAACTATACTTCAATTTTTAAAAAATGGTAGCTGTGTGAATTCAGTAAGATAACATTTGTAAAGAATTTAATGGTCTCCTAATAAGTATTTATTCCTTCCTCTCATAGCCACTCAAATATTGAATGACTGAATCATTCAATCAAGTAAGGAATCTAGTTAACTACCAATTTTATTCTAGAAGAAAAATCTGTAAGAAATGTGATTTCTACTGAATTTTGTCTATGGGCACCATACTGAATTTCTTTTAACCTGTGCTTGCTAAACGGGTAATTATTAAGGTTAGAGAACATGACTCAAATGTGAGATCAGTAAACCATAGTCATGGTTTTCCAACCTCATTTGGCCCCAATATGACCAGGTGATTCTTCTGTGTTCCTCTCAGTTCTGTCTCCCATTTCAAATCCTCTCCGTACACCCTGAGCTCCCTCCTCCATCTCTATCTTGATTATCCTCAGTGAATGATCTCTCTCTCCTACATTCGAGAGAAAAGAGAGGTTATACGCCAGGGATTCCCTACCCTTCCTGCCTCCATCTATTCTCTGTCTGGACTCTTCTCAGCCGCTCCTCTCTGATGACACCAAAAATGGTGTTTCGTCTGCTCTCCCATACTAATGCATCTACTTGCCTACCTATCCCATACCCTCTGGTCTCTCCTGGAATCTTGTTCTGTCAGTCATTCCCTCTCTCCCATCCTGCCTCACCAGCTGCTATTCACTACTTCACACTCTGCAGTCAGGCAATATCAAGAACCTCAATATTCTTGGGAATTCCCTGGAAGTCCAGTGGTTAGGACTCAGCACTTTCACTGCCGTGGCCCAGGTTCAATCCCCAGTCAGGGAACTAAGATCCTGCAAGCTGTGCAGTGCAGCCAAAGAAAAAAAAAAGAACTTCAAGCTTCTTGAGCACCCCATGCTCTTTCATAACTCTCTGCCTCTGCACACACAGTATCCTTTACTGAAAACCATCTAGCTATCTACCTTGTAAACTCTTGTTAGTTTTTGCCTATCCTAACTTCTGTTAGGTCTTGCCTCACTTTCAGAGCACATTTAGGATCTCTGTCATTTCTGTTCTGTACCACTCCATCATGTGCCATCACCATAAATTACAACGTAATTCTCACATATTTTGCTCCCCAAAAAACTTAAGCTGTTTGTGGGCAAGGACTATGTCTTTTTATATTTATACCCTAGTGCCTAGCACAGTGCATGACACATGGAGGCACCTAATACATATTTGTTAAGTGAATAAATGAATGAATGAATCAAAATTAACGAATGAGTTGTACAATGTGCACTTAGGATCTCAGAAGGACATCCTCAATATGGCCACAAGGGTAAATAAACAGGATTTAGGAAGGTTAGAACTGTTCTGAGAAATTCATCTGATTTTAGAGATACCTGGGGCAGTGAGTCTGAAGATCCTCCAAGTTTCTGATCTAGATAATTAAACATGATCATATTATAAGGATGATATTTACTAGTGTTGTGGCATTCATCAAATATCATCAAAGTAAAGACAGAGAGTGATGGAATAGTCCCATTTTTAAGGCTGTTCACAAGAATCCGTGGAGTTAAAATGATGATGTCATTGTTCTCAACAGTCTGTTCCACTGAGACATTGTCAGATGTTACTCCAGAAATGCCTCCAACTTTGTACCTGGAAAATGACAGAAATTTCCTATTACCAACCATGATGTGAATGAGGAACCATAAAGATATGAAATATCAGGTCAGAACATCGAGGGATTAAATTCTCCTTAAGTCCAAAAGGAACAGATCTGGAGAAAAGTTAAGTGCTAGCACAAAGCCTGACACACAGTAAATGATCAATAAATGTAAGCTAGGAAGAACTGCTAGTAGAATATATTCCATGTGGCACCTGCGGATACAGAGGGCTGACTGTAATTCTTGTAAGCCACTGAGAAAGAAAATAGTAAGGAAAAGAGTAATATTAAATAAATTATAAAATCATTAAAAAGTTAAATGTGCCATTTAAATATAAAATTTATCTTAAGTCATTTACTCACTCTATAAGAGCTAATCAAAGGAATTCAGGATTTCAGGTCTATCTAACAAAAAAGACTTGAATCCATGAAGGAACTACATCTAGATTATATAAAAGCTTAATCTACTATAAATTTTTTGAATCATGGTTTTCCAAAAGCAACACAAAGCAGAAAACACATCAGTTACATGAAGCTAGAGAAAAAGAAGCTGGACCAACTGATACCTACCCAAGTCTTTCAAAATACTTTGAGAACACAGATTTCTGTTGTTCATACACTGGGAGTTGAATAGCAAAACAGACAACTTTCCCCTTTTGTCCTTGTGGAAATTTTTTAAGATGATGTTCACATATAAGAAGTGAAACAAAGGTTTTTCCACAACCTTTTAACATATAAAGAGAAAGACAACATGTAACTAATAGTATACTAAAATACTTCTGTAGAAAGGTCATTATTTTAGGCTCCCCTAAACCCACTGAGCTGACTAGTAAATTGGTGATGTGGGCAGGTTAACAACTGCAGAATTTACACTATGACTGAAAAACCAAGCTACGTCCTAGTTAACATACATTCAGACAGTCAGGGCCTGCAGGAAGCTAAAAGAGGGCATTTTTCGGGGGCTTCCCTGGTGGTGCAGTAGTTGAGAATCCGCCTGCCAATGACGGGACATGGGTTCGAGCCCTGGTCCGGGAAGGTTCCACATGCCGCGGAGCAACTAAGCCCGTGCGTCACAACTACTGAGCCTGCGCTCTAGAACCCACGAGCCACAACTACTGAAGCCCGCGTGCCTAGAGCCCGTGCTCCGCAACAAGAGAAGCCACAACAATGAGAAGCCCGCGCACCACAACGAAGAGTAGCCCCCACTCGCCTCAACTAGAGAAAGACCGCACAGCAACAAGGACTCAACACAGCCAAAAATAAATAAATAAAAGAGGGCATTTTTCTTTCCTTCCTCATGTTCCTTAAAATACCTTGAGACTATATTAATAGAATGGTTGTTTCAAAAGACAAATGGAACAATCAAAAAACTGAAACTTGCCCATTGTGTCCCAGTGTTCAATAAAGGGGAAAAAAGGAAGCAAATAGAGAAACAAACTATATCAGTAATGGCAACTGGCTTACCAGTAGGAGCACATATTATTGTGTGTTTTCCTTTCTGAGCAGGTAAAGCAAGCTCTAGTTGGTAATTTCTTGGCTTCAATGGGCTGTAAGTATGAGGCACTGCTGTAAAACAAAAGAAACTAAGTTACCAAACAGTGACTCCTCTGAGGAATCAAGGCAACAGGTATTGTCCAACAGACAAGAATTCTGTCTCTAGAAAGGCCTCATTCAAGAAAGTTTAGAATCCTTGTCTCTCATTAACCATTCCAGCTTCTGCACTGATTTTTGAAGTACAGAATTCTCCCCCAATGACAAACTACCAACGGCAAAAAGGAAAAAAAAACAACCCACAAAGATTTCTTTCTGAAACAATCATGGAAGCCTAATAAGGAGAAACTAAAGCAAGAATGGCCTAATTCAGGGCAAGACAGATGGCCACCAGTTAAAGGAAATGCTGTATGAGACAAAACAACCACAAACCCCTCCAAGATCTTTGAAAAACACCTAACTGTGAATACTGAACTCCCAAAGTAATCTCTTATTGACGAACAACCATGCTTTGTAATTCTGCAGGCTCTCACATGGTATTCTCTCTTCATAGAATCAGAAGTTTTAAAAAATAATCAGAGGCTTTTCTCACTAACAGATAAGCATACAGAATATTAAGAGCTAGAAAAGACCTTGGAAATCATCTATTGAGTCCAACCTACCCATTTTAAAGAAAATGGGAATTTCTAAAAGGTTAAGTGAGTTCACTAAGGACCTTTATATGTCAGAAAAAATGAAAGCAATTTGCATTCATTGATTTTATTCTGGAATAACAAAAAATATGTATCATTCGGTTGCAGAAGTAATCTATAAATTTTCACCTTATGTTGTTATCCCCAAATCACATCTTTCTTCTAACACTATTCATTATCGATCCTAATTGTTTCCCTGATGCCCTTTTATAAATAACTCTTTACTATGGCTTATTATGCAACTTTCTGGTCTCCTCATGAAAACATGCTTCAAGAAACATAAAGTGGGCCTTATAGGGCCGTAGCTAACTTATGTGAGAATTAGAGAAAGGAGCCCCTTTTGGAGGACACAGCCCCTCAGTGTATTGTTTGCCAAACAACACAGGCTGGATCTCAGCCCCACTCAACCTCTCAGCTCCACACATCTGTGCAGGACACACACTTCATCAACATACACTGCAGCCCTGAGATCTTGAGAGGAAACTGAGCAAGTGACTCACAAAAAGCAGAAGTATTTCTTTAGAAAGCAGGGCTGATTTTGGATTTCATAGACATTAAGTTTCTGGGAGGACTCTATTTGCATTTTCAATGTATACAAGCAAATACTTAGTGATAAAAGAAGACAAAAAAAAGAAAAAAAAAGGAAGAAGCTAGCAATAGCTATGGAAGGGAGAGAATGACATTTCTAATTACAGAGAAAGTATCCATTTTAATATAAATTCTCTTTTCTTTCTTACTTTTCCTTAAATACCTTTTCATTAGGCTATGACTTTGGGCACTGCAAAACATGACCCCACACAAAATACCTAAAGAGCATCATTATGGAAAAGAACAAACGATGCTGAGTACCTGAAGAAGGGCATGAATTCTGACTAAGATTCTGGTTTTCTGGTTCTTCCCTGTTGAAAATCTGTACATCCAAAGTTTTCATTTCATCATCCTCAAGATCTTTCACTTTGACATCTTTTGCACCTTTATGAGACCAAAACACATCTTAGAATCTTTACATTATTTGATTACAATCTTGATGGTGAAAGCCCTACAAAGAGATCATAATACTAAAATTTTAAACTTCCATTAAGATTTCTCACAACTACTCCCTCCACCTTTTAAAACAACCAAAGGAATCTTTTTTATTTCAAATTGAAATCTCAATTTGGAGTTTGAACTCCAGTGTCATTTAGAACTTTATTATTCTAAGTGTGAAACATGGACCAGCAACTTCTTTAGGCGCTTGTTAGAAATGCAGACTCTTGAGCCCCGAATGAATCAGAATCTGCATTTTAGCAAGCTCCCCCGTGATTTACAATCAAACCAAAGAGAAGCACGATTTAGCAGACACTCATGTCTTTCATTCCTGACCGACCCAAGAAATCAGATGTGTATTTAGACAGATAATTTCTGGAACAATTTGTGATCTTAAAGAAGCCTACAAAAGGCTAAGACCAGACGCTCAGATGGTTTACCAAACTCAGCCTTTAAAATAATGCTCTGAGAAGATGTTATTAGATTCAGGAAGCCAAATGATGGCTCAGATACTTAATCACAAGAGATTCTTTTTTCCAATCCTGTTCTAGTTCAGTTCCAAATGGCTTCCAGGCAAGAGAACCAGGCAATGTCCATCATGATTCTACTCTGAAAAGGGGGTGAGTCCTGGAGTTTGAACCTTTAACTCTAGGATTTTCAAGCTATTTCTCTGGTAATCTAAACCCAGACGGCGAGCTCAGACGCTGCCTTACCCAAATGCTTTGGGCAGGATGGACTAATTCTGGATGAGAGTGGTTTGTTAGGGGTTATATACAACCTAACTAATTCTGTAGATTAAAAAACCACCTGCCTTCCAGAACTCAGTTTCACGCTGGTCTCTCACTAGAGATGTAACCATGAGTATTTGCAGGGGAAAATGCCTCTGACAGTGAGAGAAAAACAGGCAGGACTGAAGGAAGCCCTAAGTAGAACTATGAGGAAGGGCATGTTTCCAGACCCTCCCACCCTTCCAAATAGCCTACCTTTCTCCACCATCCACAGTTCACTGAACTTGCTCTCTTCTTTCTCCAATGCAGGTTTCAAAGTTTGGGGCCAGTTCTCCTTGTCTGATCTGAGAAGGCATTCAACCATTTTCTCTCCACCTGCCATCAGCCCCTTGTTGGAACAAATCTAAGCAAGACAAATGCAGTTGATTGATCAAGTTCAAAAGTTTTCATTTTATGAGTTTTTACTGAAGAAATATCAATTCAACTACTATCTGATTTAAAATCATTGTGTACTTTGGTTCACTAGATCTCCTTCATGACCGTTCTTGCCCCATCCAACTCAATCTTTTAAGATACCCTTTCCTTCATCCTTGTCCTCTACATGTGATATCAACATGTCAAGCCAGGTGTTCTTACATCCTCTGAGATGTTATACGTATCATCATCAGCTATATTAGGAAGACAATGAACCTATCTGACACCCATTCAAAATATGGGTATACTGGCATAGGTATATTTGGAAGGATATGACAAAATATTAACAAATGCTTTTTTCTGGGTAGTGGGACTTACATGACTTTTATTATTAATCACAATAATTAAAATTTATTGAGCACTTATTATTATGTGCCAGGGATATGTAAGCACTTTACATATATTATCTCATTCAATTCCTATAAAAATACCATATTAATAAGGTACTATTATTATTTTTATTTTATACAGGAAGAAACAGAGGCTTAGAGAAACTAAATAACTTGCCTAAGATAACACCACTAATAAGTGATTGAGCTTGGATTAACAAAATTTATTTGTGTCCAGAGCCTGAACACTTAACCACTGGAGTCCATAGCCTTTTTTCTTTTTTTCCTTTTTCTTTTTTTAATTTATTTATTTATTTATTTATTTATTGGCTGTGTTGGGTCTTCATTGCAGCACGTGGGCTTTTCTCTAGTTGCGGCGAGCGGGGGCTACTCTTCGTTGCGGTGCGCGGGCTTCTCATTGCGGTGGTTTCTCTTGTTGTGGAGCACGGGCTCTAGGCGCGCAGGCTTCAGTAGCTGTGGCACACGGGCTCAGAAGTTGTGGTTCGTGGGCTCTAGAGCGCAGGCTCAGTAGTTGTGGCACACGGGCTTAGTTGCTCCATGGCATGTGGGATCTTCCCGGACCAGGGCTCGAACCCATGTCCCCTGCATTGGCAGGCGGATTCTTAACCACTGCGCCACCAGGGAAGCCCCCTTTTTTCTTTTTATTTGCTAAACTGTTTGGTTGTATTTAAGTTTGCATAAAACATTATTCCCAAAAGTAATAAAATAATTTTATCTGAAAATAGGGCAAACCTGAAAAAAACTTGTGACACAAAAATTACTCAGATCACAATTAAAAGTACTCTTCTAGGTAATTATGCCTTAGATTTGAGGACTTTCATAGATTTCAATGATCTTGCTCAGGTCTAAAATAGCATAGAAAATAGAAGACATTCCCCATGTTCAAATTTTTCCCCCAAATTCAATATTTAATATTAATTAAAATACCTGAATAATATCTTCACATTCCTGATTAATTAAACGTTCAGATATTTCAGGAAGGATACCTTTTGGATTGATCGTGGTTTTAAATTCTGGTTGTAAACGCTTTAAAAGTAATCCAAACTCCTCCAACTTTTCAATTTTTTGGAAATCCCAACTTTCAATGGCATCATAAAGTCCAGAATAACCTGAAAAGTAGGAAGAAAAATGGGGCTTTTAGAACACTAACTAAACAATACTTTGAGATTAATATCATAGAAATCATGTTTGAATATTCAGTGAGAGAAATGAAAACATATCTGTAAATCACCTCCATTATTTATGATCTTTCAAAAAGAAAATTCAGTATTCATTTTAGGCACCCCACATTTCAGGTCCTCTAACAATGTTTACCATCTCTTAGGAGAAAGTACTAAGGATCAATCTGAAGTCTTACATTTGGTCTTAGTATGAAATTTTTCTTCCAAGGTACCCCATGGACTTCACCTCAACCTCTGATTTGCCTTTCAAATGAGTCAAACCGTCATGCTATTAAGTATCTCCTCAGTGCAAAGCAGTAAAAAGGGCAAAAAGAAATTGAAATTTTAATTCCTGCCCCTCAGGGGCTTACCTCCTACATTATTCCAAGAAAAGAATAGTAAGTATAATGGGAAATTTGAGGGCAAAATATTATTTTCAACTGTAATAATCCATGAATGCTTGGCCCTAAGATTCTCTTAGCGGAATAACCAGGCTTGTCTGACTATAAGGCCCACACTCTTTTCATTAGGCTATAAAGACTACAACCACAAAATGAGCACAGATGAACCTACTACCAGACTTAAGAACTAGAATATTCCAGTACCTTTGTGGGTGTATGCCTCCTCTCTCCCACCCTTCTATCTTCCTGCAAAGATACCACCATCCTGTATTTGATTTATCACTCTTGATTTTTTTTTTGAATAGTTGCATGGCCTGTGTTCAGTTCCCTATACAATACAATACACATTTAGTTTAAGCTTGCTTGAAACATTATAATTATATCCTACTAAATGCAATTTTCTCTGATTTTTTAAAAAGTTTAATATTACATTTCTAAGTTTCACCTGTGTTGTCGTCTGTAGCCATGTTCATACATTTTCATTGCAGTATAATAGACTCTTATAAATATCATAAAATTTATTTATCCATTCTCCTCTTGAAGGATACTGGGGTTGCTTCCAGTTTTGTTTGTTTGCTTGCTTCTTTTTGGCATTACAAATTGATTATACTATGAACATTCTTATATGTGTATTCTGGAATATATGTGTTAAGAGTTCTTCTAGGGCATATATCAATACTTAAGAGTGAAACTGCTGCACAGAAGGATACAGGAGAGTTGAACCATACAAGATGATGACAATTGTTTTTCAAAACAGTTGTAGCATTTATACTCCCTATTGTGATCCTTAAGATTTCCCATTATTAAAAATCCTCTTCAAAACTTCACACCGTTGGACTTCTTAAATTTTGCTATCTAGCACTTATAAAATGCTATCTCATTGTGTTCCTAATTTACAATTTCCTAATTGTTATCTGGACTGAGAATCTTTTCATATGTCTATTAACCTTTCTTGCTCCCTATTCTTTGAAGTGTCAGTGTCTTTTGCCTTGTAAATGTTTTCTTTCTTTTTTCTAATTGATTTTGAAGCCTTTTAAATATATTACGGATACTAATTCTTTGGTGATTATATATTTTGAAAATGCCCTCTCCCAGTTTGTCACTTGTTTTTTCACTTTCTGTATAGTGTTTTTTGATAAACAGATGTTCTTAATTTTAATGTTATCAAGTTTATCAATCTTTTATAGTTAATGCTTTAATGTCTTATCTCATAAATCCTACCATATCCCAAGGTCATAAAAATGCTCTTCTGTATTCTTTTCTAAAATTGTAAAAATTTTGTAAAGCCCCTGTCACATGTCTAGCACTCAGTAAATAGTAACTATTATTTATAAAGCTGAAGGATTATATCCACTTTTCCATTCTTTTGTTCTTACAGTTAACAATAAATGTTGGCTATTATAATCAGAGGTTAATAGGTACCATTGAGAGTCAGTGTGATATAGTAAAATAAGCACAGAATCTGATTTCAAATCCCAGCTCTGCCCTTACAGGCTATAATCACAAACAATTCACAATCTGTGAGCCTCAATTCCCTATCTGTAAGATGGGAATGAAAACAGTACCTACATCCCAGAGTTATGAGAATCAAATAAGACAATCCATTTAAAGGACTTGGCATGCAGTAAGCCCTTATTATACAATGCCCAAATCTGTCTATCCATTCATTCCTCCTGACTGCAGTAATCAAAATGATTGAGTGCCTGGGAATGATATTGGTACGGCCTATGAAAAATTCTGTTAGAAAGATGAATGGATAAAGAAGATGTGGCACATATATACAACGGCATATTACTCAGCCATAAAAAGAAATGAAACTGAGTTATTTGTAGTGAGGTAGATGGACCTGAAGTCTGTCATGCAGAGTGAGGTAAGTCAGAAGGAGAAAAACAAATACCATATGCTAACACATATATGTGGAATCTAAGAAAAAAAAAATGTCATGAAGAGACTAGGGGTAGGATGGGAATAAAACACAGACCTACTAGAGCATGGACTTGAGGATATGCAGAGGGGGAAGGGTAAGATGTGACGAAGTGAGAGAGTGGCATGGACATATACACACTGCCAAACGTAGGGTGGATAGCTAGTGGGAAGCAGCCACATGGCACAGGGAGATCAGCTCGGTGGTTTGTGACCACCTAGAGGGTGGGAGGGACGGAGACGCAAGAGGGAAGAGATATGGGAACATACGTATATGTATAACTGATTCACTTTGTTGTAAAGCAGAACCTAACACACCATTGCAAAGCAATTATACTCCAATAAATATGTTAAAAAAAATTCTGTTAGAAGTCTAGGTTAGTCATTTCTACCCAATTCACACAAATATTTTGCTGTTTATAATTCCCTGAATGGAAACTTGGAACCTTTTACTATATGGTCCCATCTAACCATAATTTCTGTGTTTGCAAATCTCACCATATGCCTGTTTATTTGAAAAGAAAAGAAATAAAAATTGTTAAAATTTTGCCATTACGAAGAATTAAGTCTTTAATTCTTTTGATTTATTGTGTGTGTGCGAGTGGGTGTGTGTGCATGGATGAGGTAAGGAATACAAATTTACTTGTACCCACATGGATATGAAAGTTAGGGTTTGCCTGGTTTTCAACATTATCCTGTTTAAAGTGGCCCATTGTAATTTATCAAAAAGCCCCTCCTTTCCGAGTGATCCCCGTTTCCCAGTGATCTTCAATACATCGGGTTTCTATAAATATATGAGTCTGATTGAAGGCTCTCTATTCCATTTCATTGGTCAGTTGTTCAATGCCAGGACCAACATTACACTGTCTCGATGCCTATGACTTTTAATAAATCTTGATATCCAGAAAGGGAAACCCCAACCTACTTAATTCTTCTTCTTTAGGGGTATATTGACTGTTCTTGGGTCATAATTCTTCCACACACATTTTAGAATTAGCCTATCAAGTTCATGAAAAAGCATGCGGGATTTTTATTTGGAATTGTATTGAATATATAGATCAATGTAGGATATACTACATTGATACTTTTTTTTTTTTGCAGTACGCGGGCCTCTCACTGTTGTGGCCTCTCCCGTTGCACAACACAGGCTCCGGATGCACAGGCTCAGCAGCCATGGCTCACGGGCCTAGCCGCTCCGTAGGATGTGGGATCTTCCCAGACCAGGGCACGAACCGTGTCCCCTGCATCGGCAGGCAGACTCTCAACCACTGCGCCACCAGGGAGGCCCGACATTGATACTTTTATGGTATCAAGTCTTCCTCTCCACGTGCATAGGTATATATCTCCACTTAGCTAGGACTTCTTTTTTTTTTGGGCCATGCCGCACGGCTTGCAGGATTTCAGTTCCCCAGCCAGGGATTGAAGCCAGGCCATGGCAATGAAAGAACAGAATCCTAACCACTAGACCACCAGGGAACTCCCCAGGACTTCTTTAATATTTTTCAATAAACTTTTATCATTTTCTCCATTCAGACTCTACACATCTTTTGCTAGGTTTATTCCTAAATATAACTTTTGTTACTGTTATAAATGGTATTTCATTTTGGATTACATTTTCAATTTTTTTCCAGTGGGTGGAAATACAATTAATTTTTTTTAAATAAATTTATTTTATTTATTTATTTTTGGCTGCACTGGGTCTTCATTGCTGCTCGCAGGCTTTCTCTAGTTGCAGCAAGCGTGGGCTACTCTTCGTTGTAGTGCGCGGGCTTCTCATTGCGGTGGCTTCTCTTGTTGCGGAGCACGGATTATAGGCATGTGGGCCTCCGCAGTTGTGGCACATGGGCTCAGTAGTTGTGGCTCGCAGGCTCCAGAGCGCAGGCTCAGCAGCTGTGGCGCACGGGCCCAGCTGCTCCACGGCACGTGGGATCTTCCCGGACCAGAGCTCGAACTCACTTCCCCTGCATTGGCAGGCGGGCTGTCAATCACTGCCCCACCAGGGAAGCCTACTAATTTTTGTATACTGATCTAATATCCAATAAACTTGCTAAACTGTCCCGTTAGTTATAATAATCTCTCTGTAGATTCCTTTGGATATTTCAAGTAGACAATTACAGCATCTGCCTGAAAATAGTCTTTACATTGCCTTAGATTAAGAGACATGAACTAAATGTGGATACTTATAAATTAATAGTATTTCACTTTTACAGCATTTTGAAACAGTTGAGTAATATACTCTGATTTGTGAGTAAAAAGAATGAACTAACCTGCTTGGTCAAGGGCATCGAAAAAGCCGCAGAACCAGCTTTCCTCCTGGCTCCAACAGGAACTGGAGAAAAAGTGAGGCAGCCTCCATTGGGCCCTTGTTGTTCTTCTCAGCCTCAATATGCTGCACCTCATCTACAAACAGAAGCAAGAGTGGCATCAAACTGCAGAAACTAATCATTGGAAGTAAAACCATTAATCATTGGAAGGGTTGGTTGTCAGACCAACTTTCTCAAATGGGACTGGGGAGTATAACACATCACAGCAACGAAACGAACTGCAGGAAGGCAGCAAGTTCTCTGCCCGGGCCAATCACACCCATTCTTGACCAACCCCGCCTCCCATCCTCTCTGGAAACTTCTCAATAGTTTGGTGTGGAAGTCTGGGAACACGCTGGAGGGCAGTCCTTAAGAAAAGGAGTTTCTTAAAGATGTTTGCAAGAGTCTCCCCATAACAAGGGAGAAGTCAGGGTAGCACCGGGTTAGGTGGAAGAACAAAGTCTTCTTCTAACATTTTGACAGCTTCTTGTTCAAAAGTCTAAATTAATTACAGGACTAAAAGAGTGTGAGGATAGGACCACTCATGTCATCAGTGACAATTACACTGGACACAGCAAGCAGAGTTAGGATAAACAGAGATACTTTCATGGACCTTTTTCCAGGCTTTTGCTAAGACGTGTAAAAAAATTAATAAACAGAAATCTCAATTAAATAGAGTCAGGAGACCAGAAGGGGGCGCTCTCATGCCCTGTGAACATAGCAGAGTCCAAGAGGAAGAAGACAGACTCTTCTTTCCTGGCAACGACTCAGCCAATGAAAAGCCATGGACTCTGTTTACTACAGCCCTCCCAGCCTCCTTTCCTCTCTAAAAAAGTGTTCTCCTCCCTTTGCCCCGCAGGGACTTGCACATGGCTGCCATGGTTGCAGACCCCAGACTGCAATTCTCTGCTGACCCTGAAAAAACCCATCTTTGCTGGAGAAATATCTGGCAGTCTATTCATTTCAGGTTAACAGACAGTAGGCAATATAGCAGAAAAGAGAAAGTAAAAGAAGCTAAAGAGAAACACAGTGAGGTCAGGTAACAGAAAACTATCCACCAACCAGCTGGTGGTCATACTGATTTTGTACACTAACTCCATGTCTGGGCTGGTGACCAAAGCTTTGCCTTCGCATGACCTGACATTTGATAATTTTCCATTTTTTTCCCCATTGTCAATGGAATGTAAATTCCAATGGAGTAAGCCAGTTGTCTGGCTGGTTAACCTCTGTATTTTCAGAGTTTAGAAGAAGACCTAGTACTTAATATACACTTAACAAAGGTATGCTGAGTGAATGAAAGAAGAAAGGAAAGAATGCATTCCTTCTCTGCAACACTAAAACAAACCCTTTTAAAGTGTAAAATTCAATAGTTTTTAATCTAATTTTAGTGCCTTTTCCCCACTGTAAAAATAGATCTTGTACCCATTAGCAGTCATCCCCATTTCCTCTCCCCCTAGCCCCGGGTAACCACTAATCTTCTTGGGTCTCTATGGATTTGCCGTTTTTGGAATCAGATAATATGTGGTCCTTGTGGTCCTTCACTTAGCATAATGTTTTCAAGGTTCATCTATTGTGTATCATTTATCATTCAATCCTTTCCCTTGCTAAATAATATGTCATTGTACGGATACACCACATTTTGTCTATCCATTCATCAGTTAATGGGCATTTAGGTTGTTTCTACATGTTGTCTTTTATGAATAGTAATGCTATGAACATCCATGTACAAGTTTTTGTGTGGACATATGTATTCATTTCTCTTGAGTATACACCTAGGCATGAGATTGCTGGGTCCTATGGTAACTCCATGGTTAACACTGTAAGGAATTGCCAACCTGTTATCCAAAGGAGCTGCACCATTTTACTGTCCTACCAGCAATTTATGAGGATTCCAATTTCTATACATCCTTGCCAACACTTTTTACTACCTTTTTAATTTTAGCCATCTATATTAGTTTCCTGTGTCTGCAGTAACAAATTACCACAAATTGGGTGGCTTAAAACAATAGAAACTTATTCTCTCACAGTTCTGGAGGCCAGAGTCTGAAACCAAGGTGCTGGCAGGGCCACACTCTCCCTGAAGGCTGTAAGGGACAAGGCATTCCTTGCCTCTTCCAGCTTCTGGTGGCTGTTGGCATTCCTTGGCTTGTGGCCACATCACTCCACTCTTTGCCTCTTTCTTCACATTACCTTCCCCTCTGTTTGTCTGGCAGCCGCATCACTACAATCTCTGTCTCTGCCTTCGCATGCCATTCTCTTTGTTCCTCTATGTCTTCACATTAGGAGGACACCAATCATATTTGATCAGGAGCCCAACCTACTCCAGGATGACCTCATCTTAACTAACTACCTCTGTAAAGATCCTATTTCCAAATAAGGTCACATTCTGAAGCCTGGGGTTAGGACCTCAACATATCTTTTTGGGGGGATAATTCATAATCCATAACAGTAACCTATCTTGTCACCTATCCCAGCATCCTTGGGCACACAACCCTTTGCAATATTTAATCCTTTTCCTAAACCTAGTCCTTACAGCTGGGTTCTTGCTCCCAGGCTTCGCTGCTGTTTGTTCTTCCGCTAGACGTGCTACCTATGAGCCATTACGGATAGTCCACATGGAGGTCCAGATTCGTCTAATCACAACTGAGACCTTCCCAGGTAAACTGCCTCGCCATATCCTGGGCAGTTTAGTTTTACTCTGCACATGGTTGGGCCCACTGTGATGCTGCCTGGCCCCAATGTCTGCTGCTACTAGGTAGTGTTACTTTCCTCAAAAGCACTGGGAGTTCAATGCATGGAAACTCGCATTTTTGGCAGGCAGTCTCTCTCACTCCTTTTGCCATCCTGGCCACTCTGTGATGCTACCCTCAGCTCCCCAAGGCGTAATTTCTTGGTCTTTCCCTGTGCTTTCTCAGTTAATTTACCTGCCTCTGACTGGAGCGCTGACACTGCATAGTATATAGTAATCATTTGGGGGCCTGTCTTCTCTCTTAGACCATGACCATGAGCATGTTGTACTCATTTTATCTGCATCTTTGTCTTCTAATCATCAACAAAGTGCCCAGCTCATGCATGTGTCCAGAATATGTTACTGAAGGAATGGACAAATTCTTAGAATATTGCCCACCAGCACCCTTCCAGGATAAGGGTTAGTCTTGACTCCAGAGGCATATTGCAAAAAATCTGTAGCCCACACCCAGGTCTACATTGAAACATCCTGGATAACTTGTGAATAAGCAAAGCCCTGAGGTACCCCAGTAACCAAGCAAGCTCTCCAGAAGAAACATGGCTGCAGTGCTCCTTTTGCAAGAGGCAACTCATGCACAATATCCAACATGTGGAGAGAAGGATTATAGCAAGAGATAGTGGATGTTGCTAGTGTAATTTAAACATATTGGTGTATGTGTGTGTGTGGGGGGGAATGTAGGGGCATAAGGAGAGTATGGATAAGCCCCCACTGCCTTCTAATGAGGGCAAAAAAAATGAGTCAAAAAGCTTCTAGCCAGCCATAATGCTCTTTAGTGTCTGTGCTCCTTCACTGAATCCTGATGATAAAATATATTTGTCACAGTTAAGGTTAACCAATAGAATCCAGAGCTTCCAAAGCAGCCAAGAAAAAAAAAAAATAGGGAAGAGAGAAATTTATCAATCTAACAGAAGACAGAAAGAGATGGGGAGAAAGCAAAGAGTTTGTGATAAAATATAAAGAAATGAACAGGAAAGATGTAAACCAACTAAATGAAAACAGCTGCCTCCAGGGAAGGGCTCGAAATAAAAACTCTATGGTATCATTAACAGTCAAAAATAAGAAAATATTATACAGTGTTCTTCAGCTTGCTTTTCTAACGTACCTTTTGGTATTTTTATTGTGATTGTATTGTAACTATAAATTAAATCTAATATATATTAAAAGCTATCCCACTTATGTGCTCCCTTAGCACACTACGGTTTTCCATCAAAGCACTCACCACACTTTATTACCATTGTTCTGTTACTTGCCTTCACACGTGCACTCTAATCTCTTAGGGCAGGAACCATTTCTATAGAGCTCACCAGTGAACCCTCAGTTCCTAACAGGATGCTTCCTGTTAGATAATATGTGTAGTAATATGTGTTAATTGTCTCCAATACTAGCCTAATGCCTAACACACACCTTAACTGGGGTTAAGTTGCTGGTAACTGAATCAATACATGAGTGCCTGAAAGGATGGGATTCCTAGCATTGTTAGGGTTTCACTCATTCCAAGGATTTCTAGAAGGGACAGATGTCTTTCATGGCTTACATTCTCCAAGGGCCCAAGATACTCTTTTGTTACTTTTCTCTGAGCACAACTAGAAAGTAGGGGTCTATTTGTGTTGGTGGCATTCTTTCACTCCTCACTCCACAACCTGCGCTTTGGTTTTGCACAGCAATTAGCACTCAAGTTACCTGTCTGCTTTAATGCAATTTCCAAAAACCACCTCACATCAGGAAAGCTACATAGGCACTTAGAACAGATTCCTTCTCTCATCTCAACCCTTCCAGGCACCACCTCCCTTCTCTTCTCCCCAAGCCTCTGCTCACCTCTGCCACAAAGTACTTCAGTACAAATCTGTAAAATGGCCATTATCCATCATCAAGGGACTTATAAACCACATGGAAACACCTAAATTGAAGCCTAAAGCCATTCACTCCAGGGAGTCTTGCTCCTCTCATAATTCAAAAGGATTCATGCACCCCAGTGTTCACAGTAGCACTATTTACAATAGCCAAGACATGGAAGAAACCTAAATGTCCACTGACAGAGGAATGGATAAAGAAGATGTGGTACATGTATACAATGGAATATTACTCAGCCATAAAAAAAGAATGAAATTATGCCATTTGCAGCAACACGGATGGACCTAGAGATTATCATACTAAGTGAAGTAAATCAGACAGAGACAAATACCATATGATATCACTTATATGTGGAATCTAAACAAGTGATACAAATGAACTTATTGACAAAACAGAAACAGACTCACAGACTTCGAAAAGAAACTTATGGTTACCAAAGGGGAACCCTAGGGAAGAGGGATAAATTAGGAGTCTGGGATTAATGTATACACACTACTACATGTAAAATAGATAATCAACAAGCACCTACTGTATAGCACAGGGAACTCTACTCAATATTCTGTAATAACCTATATGGGAAAAGAATCTGAAAAAGAATGGATATATTTATATGTATAACTGAATCACTTTGCTGTACACCTGAAACTAATACAACACTGTAAATCAACTATACCCCAATATAAAATAAAAATTAATGGGCTTCCCTGGTGGCGCAGTGGTTGAGAATCCGCCTGCCGATGCAGGGGACACGGGTTCGTGCCCCGGTCCGGGAAGATCCCACATGCCGCGGAGCGGCTGGGCCCGTGAGCCGTGGCCGCTGAGCCTGCGCGTCCGGAGCCTGTGCTCCGCAACGGGAGAGGCCACAGGAGAGGCCCGCGTACCACACACACACACACACACACAAAATTTTTAATAAAAATTAAATTTAAAAAAGTTTCCAGTTATTTGGTAGTGCAAATAAGATCCATATCCGGCAGAGTAAGCCTCAACTTCCTTTTAGTTCTGACAGCACTTTGCAATCATTTGTGTACTTCTGTCCTCAACCATCTCCCATCTCCAAACCCTTGGACTTTAAAGTATTTTAAGGAAGGGCTTGTATCTTATTCTGAATCTCTGATGTCAGCCCAAAGACAAACACAGGAGACGCTAAGTATTAGGAGAAATAAATGAAATGGACAGCGACTTGTTTCCCCAGCTTTAAATCTAAATAGATGTGCCCCCCTATGCAAGTCATTTCACCTCGCTGGGACTCAGTTTCCCCATCTGGGCCTCCAAATGCTCCTCAAACTCTGACAATCTCTAGTCTAAAACGCTGTGGAGATCTTGCCACAAACCCGGTGTTCCCAGCAAGCTACCTGTATTGATTGAAAGACCGGGGGAAAAAAAGCAAGGCGGAAATAAGTCCTGAACTGTTTTCTCGCCCCAAGGGGCAAGCGCCGCTGGGAACCACTCACCGTCCCTAAACCAGGGGGTCACGTAGCTCAAGACGTAGGTAGAGTCCACGGTGTTCCTGACCTGGTCCCGGAAGGCGTGCAGATTCTGCCGCTGCTCGGCGGTCCTGCCCGCGGCTCCGCTCCCCGCGAGGTCCTCGCCTCGCCTGCGCTCCGCTCCCCGCGCTCAGCTCCCAAGAAAGCCCCGCGACCCGGGAGGGATTGTCCAAGAAAAGCACCCAGCGCCGAGAGGCGGAGCGGCAGGGAAACCAGGACTGCCAAGGAAAAATCGAAACTGCGATCAGGGGTGGGAGACGGCGGCCGCCCAGTCTTCGCTCACGCAGGTCTCCTGCGCGGTTTCGTTTCCTCTCTGGCTGCCGGGCCCGCCCACCCGCGGGCGCACGCTGATCCAGAGGGACCCAGGAGGACCCCTGCGAATTGCTTTCTGATGTTCATTTTATTCATCTTACTTTCTATTTTGCTTTTACAGTGGTAAAATTTAGTTAAAATAAAATGCACAGATTTTAATTTACAATTCTGAGTTTTGGAAAATGTATGCGGGTGTAACCACCTTCCCCAGGTTGTGTGGGTCCTGTGGCCAAGCGTCTTAACTTTACAGGGTTCTGTCACCTGTCTTCCAAAATGGCTGTCCCATGGTCCCTTCCCTCCTGGAGTGTGAGACAGCTCCAGGAGATGCACATCCAGGAAATACACGTGTCGGTCAGTTTTTTTGTTCGCTTGCTTGGTTTGGTTTGGTTTTTTGCCAGGTGTGAAATGGTGCATTATTGTCAAATATATGTGCTCCAGATATCTTCTCCCAGTCTGTGACTTATCATTTCATTTTCTTCAAGGTGTCTTTTCAGCACAAATCTGTTTTGGTGCAATCTAATTTACAGGGTTTTAAAAAAAATTTGTTTACTGCCTTTTGTGTCCTCTTTAGTAAATCTTTGCCTACTCCAAGGTCATAAATATATTCTGTGTTTTCTTTAAGAGTCATTGTGCTTTTAGCTTTTACGTTTAGGTTATGACCATCTCAAATTAATTTTGTTGTGGTGTGAGGCAGAGGTCAAGGTTTCATTTTATTCCTGCACTTCCAGTTGTTCCACACAAACTGTTTCATTTGTTGAAAACTCTTCCTTCTCCCATTGAATGGCCTCTGGCACCTTTATCAAAATAAAAAACAGTTGACTGACTGTGTGCAGGTCTATTTCTAACTCTATTCTGATCCACTTATCTAGTTGCTGATACTGCTTTATTCTTCTTTGTAAAGATTATATTGACTATTCTGGGATTTTGACTATATTGGGATTTTGATCAGAATTACATTGAACCTACAGATGAACTTGAGAAGTGACATTTTTTTTTTTTCTTTTTTTTTTTCGGTACGCGGGCCTCTCACTGTTGTGGCCTCTCCCGGTGCGGAGCACAGGCTCCGGACGCGCAGGCCCAGCGGCCATGGCTCACGGGCCCAGCCGCTCCGCGGCATGTGGGATCTTCCCGGACCGGGGCACGAACCCGCGTCCCCTGCATCGGCAGGCGGACTCTCAACCACTGCGCAACCAGGGAAGCCCGAGAAGTGACATTTTTAACAATGTCAAGCCTTCGAACCCATGAACGTAAATTTTCATTTATTTAGGTCTTTAATTTCCCTCAGCAGTATTTTATAGTTTGAAGAGTACAGATCTTCTACATATCTGTTAAATTTATTCTTAACTATTTTGTTCTTTGATGCTACTGTAAATTGAATTGTTTTTAAAGTTTCATTTTCAAATTGTTTGTTGCTAGTATATAGAATTCACTAATTCACTTATTAGTTCTAGTGATTATTCTATAGATTTCTTTAAAATCTCTAGGTAAACAATCATGTCATTTTTGAATACATGGTTTTTACTTCTTCTTTTCCAATCCTTATGCCTTTTATTTTGCTTCCTTTCCTTATGGCACCTCCTATGGCTTCCAACAGAAAGTTGAATAAAACTGGTGAGAATTGGCACCCTTATTACTTGTCTCAGCAGGGAAACAATGTTTCACTTTAATTACAAAGTTTGTAACAGAGAAGGACAAACCTGACTCCATACTGAATCTATTCCTTTAGCTCTAACCTGTGCTCTGTTGCCTGTGCTTAGTCATGCTGGCTCTGCACCAAGGGCTCCTCAAACTCAAAATATTGCCTCCAGTCTGAAATACACAGGATAGCCCATTCTCAAGGCTCTGACCTTTAAACGTATAACACTTTTCCGTTCATATAGAGATTAAAAGTTGCAGAACAGAGAATAACATTTGTCTTGTTGGAGGTTTATAGGAACATGTGACCAGACCTACCTTGACAGCTGCAAGAAGAAAGGATTCCTGCACCAAGAAGTCTGCAGCAACCAGCCACACCCCCTCCCCTTTTAGTAGAAAAGCCTGAATTCTGACTCAGGCAAGATGGTTCTTTGGTACACTAGTCCACCATCTTCACAGTCCACTGGCTTTCCAAATAAAGTCGCTATTCCTTGCCCCAACACCTCATCTCTTGATTTACTGGCCTGTCGTTTGGTAAGCAGTACAAGCTTGCACTTGGTAAACAAGTTGGCCGTTGGTTTTTCTTAGATGCCCTTTATCCGATTAATGTTTTCTTATATTCCTAGTTTGCTCAGTTTTTATCATTAATCGGTGTTGAATTTCTCAAATGTTTTTTTCTGTATCTATCGATGAGGTGATCATATATTCTGTTAGCATACTAAACATTGATATTTATTTATTTATTTATTTTGGCTGTGTTGGGTCTTTGTTGCTATGTGCGGGCTTTCTTTCTAGTTGTGGCGAGCGGGGGCTACTCTTTGTGGTGGTGCGTGGGCTTCTCATTGCTGTGGCCTCTCTTGTTGCGGAGCACGGGCTCTACACGCGCGGGCTTCGGTAGTTGTGGCACACGGGCTCTAGAGCACAGGCTCAGTAGTTGTGACAAACGGGCTTAGTTGCTCCGCGGCATGTGGTTTCTTCCCGTAGCAGGGCTCGAACCCGTGTCCCCTGAATTGGCAGGTGGATTCTTAACCACTGCGCCACCAGGGAAGCCCCATTGATTGATTTTTGAATATTAAACCAACCTAGAACTCTTGGGATAAATCCCATCTGGTCATGATGTAGCACCCTTTTTAAAATTATTTTCTCCTACTTCCTTCGGGTTTAATTTGCTCTTTTTTTTACTAGCTTGTTAAAGTAGAAGTTTAGATCACTAATTTTATACATCTTTCTTTCCTAATACAAGCATTTAAGGTTATAAATTTCCCTTTTCTCATCTAAGTTCTGACATCCCATCAGTTTTGATACATTGTATTTTCAAAGTCATTCCATTTGAAATAGTTTCTAATATCCCTGTGATTTCTTCTTTAACCTATGAGTTAATTAAAAGTGTGCTGTTTATTTTTCAAATATTGGGAATTTCCTAAACAGCTTGATGTTACTGACTTCTGATTTTAAACTGTTGTGATCCAAAAGCATAGGCTGTAAGATTTCAGTCTTTTGAAATGTACTGAAACTTGCCTTATGGCCCAGCATATAATGACTATCTTGATATATCAAGTATTTTCTAGATACACTTAAGAAGAATGTGTATTCTGCAGTTCTTGAGTATAATGTTTGATAAATTTCAATTATGTCAGGTTGGTTTATTAGTGTGGTTCTAGTCTTCTATACCCTTACTAATTTTGTCTACTTGTTATATCAAGTAGTGAGAGGGGGTGTTAAAATCTCCAACTATGATTATTGATTTGTCCATGTGTCCCTTTTGTTCTATCAGTTTTTCCTTCATAAATTTTGTAGCTCTGTTATTAGATGCATACACATTTAGGATTGTTGTTTTCCTGATAAATTATGTCTTTATAATTATGAAATGTATTTTTGATACTTGTTATATCAAAGTCTACATCATGTGTTATTACAAAACCCGTAACAGCTTTCTTAAGCTTACTGTTTGCAGTAAGGATCTTTTTCCATCCTATTCCTTTCAACCTCTCTGTTAATATTTAAAGTGCACCTCTAGTATATAGCTTATAGTTAGGTGTTCCTTTTTTATCCAGTCTGACAATCTCTGCCTTTTAATTGGAGCATTAAATTATTTCCATTTAATTATTATATGGGTTTAAAACTGCAATTTTGCTGTTCATTGCATCTGATTTTGTTCCTCTGCTCTATTCCTTTGGGTTAATCAAATATATATTTTACCTTTATCTTTCTTAGCTATAAATTCTTTGTTTTCTTTTAGCTTTCTCTTCCTCGCCCCACCCATATATGTGTACACATAGTGGTTGCTCTGTTGTTTATAACATGCATCTTTAATTTATATCAGTCTACTTTTTTTAAAATTTTTTAAAAAATAAATTTATTTTTGCGTTGGGTCTTTGTTGCTGTGCACGGGCTTTCTCTAGTTGTGGTGAGCGGGGCTACTCTTGGTTGTGGTGCACGGGCTTCTCATTGCGGTGGCTTCTTTTGTTGCAGAGCACGGGCTCTAAGCGTGCGGATTTCAGTAGTTGTGGCTCGCAGGCTCTAGAGTGCAGGCTCAGCAGTTGTGGCGCACGGGCTTAGTTGCTCCGTGGCATGTGGGATCTTCCCGGACCAGGGGTCGAACCCGTGTCCCCTGCATTGGCAGGCAGATTCTTAACCCCTGCACCACCAGGGAAGCCCCTATATCAGTCTATTTATAATCAATATGATAAGATCAAGTAAATATGAAGTAAAAGATCCTTGCAGCCATGTAATTCCATCCACCCCAGCCCATCATTTGTGCTATTGTCCTAACTTTTACTCTTCTATATATTATAAACCACATAATACAGTGTTATAAGCTTTATTGTAAAAAAGTCAGTTGTCTTTTAAATAAAATAAGAAAATGAGAGTCTTTTCTATTTTCCTGTGCTTTTTACCATTTCTGATGTTATTCATTCCCATTTGTAGATACTGGTTTCTTTCCATCTGATGTCACTTCCCTTCTGGCTCCTCCAATACGTTGTTTAGGCTTCCAGTGAATTTTTCATTTCAAGTATTATTTTGAAAAGTTCTAAGAGTTCTACTGGTTTTTTCTACTTTCAATTTCTCAGCTGAGAAACTGTGTTCATTATAGCTATCTTCTCTTTAAGTTCATGTATATATTTCTAATAGTGTGTCTTTAAAGTCTTTGTCTGCTAATTCCATCATGTGGATAATCTCACAGCCTGTTTTTGTAACTGTTTTTTCTCTTGCCTATGGAATCCTTCACATGTCTAATAATTTTTTATTTTACACTGAACATTACAGATATGCTGTAGAATCTCTGGATTCTATTATTTTCTCTGGAGAGTGTTGCTTTTTGTCCTAGCATGCTAACTTACCAGCTATTCATTTTGAAATTACAGAGGCCTTGTTTCACACATTGTGGTGGGTTTCACACATCTGTTAAAGTTTTGCCTTTAATGAAAGGTGACTCCCTTATTCAGGGGTATAGTCTTTTCTGCTAAGGCAGGGCCCTGAGGGGCTTCAAGTGAAAAGCCCTACATGTTTCCACTGCCTTTCCAAGTTGGTGGGACTCAGACTCCAAATTCTGCCTTCCCTTCCCAGCTGAGATCTCTGTTGAGCTTTTCCAGCCTTCCAGCTATTGCTTACCTGGGCCCCTTGGATTCTCCCCTGCATGTATACATCTCAAGGACAGCTAAGGATTTGAGTGCAGGTTATATACAAATTCTAAGGGTCCCCCTTTGTGTTTCCTTTCTTTCAGAATTTTCCCCCTCAGTATCGTCACTTTGGCAGCCCCAGGGTTCATCTTCTCATTCAATGCCTGTGATTTTCTGCTTATCTGCAAACCTCCATGTGGACTGGGGGGGAAACCCTTAGAAGAAAAGCCAAATAAATGCAGTTTTCATGCAGTACAGTTCCTGTCTTTCAGTAGTCTAATTCCCTCTAGTTTCTGCCTTTTGATTTTTTTTTCAGTGCCTTCAAGTACTTGTTCTTTATATTTCGTCCATTTTTATCACTGTTATACAAGCTATTCTGCCACTAGTTGGGTTTAGATTTTTAACTGAGAAAAAGAAATCAGATCCAAAATTCCTTTAAAAAAAAAAGACACGCTTCCTTTTATGCTACCAGTAGGAAACAACAGAGCTTTGAATGACAGTGTATTTATTAAACATCAACAATTATAGTGTAGAATCTCAAAGAACTGAAGTCCCAGAGATAGAGTCATGTGATAGATTTGTACATAAAATCTGACCAAGGTCGGGGAAGAAGGGAAGTGTCACAGAAAGGTGAGAAGAAAGGATTCAGCAGGCTCTCTACCTCACCTGGGCATTACTTCATCCAATGCATTTACAGAGTATCTACTGTATGTCAGGTATTGTGAAAAGAACTGGGTATCTGGAGATATGTGAAGAACAGTCTCCCTCAGAAGCTTAGAGTCTGACTGGAAGAGGGAGCAGACAATAAAGATGTAAAAGTGTAAACAATTAAGAAATTGCCAAATGTGAAGTAATACAAAGAAAGTAAGCAGAGTCACGAGATGGAAAATAATGGACATTGGAAAAAACCATTTTAATACAATGGTAAGAGAATATTTTTCTGAGTAGGTCACATTTCAGCTGAATCTTTAAGAATGAGAAAGAATCAACTATTCAAAAAAAGCTGGGACGGGGGATTCCATGCAGGGGGACAGAAGCAGAAGTAGGTCAAAAAGAAAAAGTGAAAGACACTTGTAGCTGGAACTTCAAGAACAAGGGGTAAATGGTAGGCAGTGCTGCTGAAGAGGTAAATGGGGCCTTGTAATACAAGGAATGAAGTGCACTGGGAACACCTTGCAGGGTTTTAAGCAAACAATAACATAGTCTCATCACACTTTTTGAAAGAACTCTCTGGCTCCTACACAGAACGAGTAGTTCGGTTGGGAGGTGACTCAAGTAGGAGATGATGAGGGCTTAGATAAGGACAGTGGCAGTGGGAGTAGAAGAAGAGATATATTTTAGTGATAGGATTGCATGAACGGCAGCAGAAAAGAAGAGGAAAAGGAATCAAGGCTACAGTCCAGGTATCTGGTTTGAATGACTGTGAAAATGGTAGCACCATGACTAAAATGGAGAAGTTAAGTTTAGAGCTTATGACATTCTAGTGTGGGACTCGGATAAGAAAGTACTGGTAGATGCCAGGTAGTAGTAAGGGCAATGAGGAGAAATAAAGCAGAATAAGGGAATAATGAGTAACGGGGGCTGCTTATACTACATGAGTTGATCAGGGAAGACACAAACGAAGTGAGGGCATGCCAACTGGGTGAAGAGCATTCCACTCAAAAAAAAAAAAAAAAAAAGGTGCCAAGACAGGAAGGCAGTAGTGAACTGGGTCTGCAAAAGAAAAGGAGGTGTGCAGGGTTGTGGGGTGGAATGGGTTGGGGAGAGGGAAGACAGAGGTGGCCAAGGCCATTCACGTAAAGCCTGACAGACTTATCAAGATAAGGACAACGGCTCTGATCCTAAATATGCTGGGGTACCACTGCAGGATTTTGAGAGGGAGAACAGAAAACAAACTGCAAGGGGGAAGGGGGAAGCAGTGACCTGATAAGAAGCTACAGCACTAGTCCCAGTGCAAGACATGGCATATTGGACTAGGATCAAAGCAGTGGAAGTGGTGAAGTTGCTGGATATATAACCTTAAAATCCCACACAATTTGCTGTTGAACTGGATGAAGGATATGCGAGAGGGGAGTCAAGGAGAGCTCCCGTTTGTTTAACCTGAGGCGCTGCACGAATGGTGGTGCCAACTATTAACAGGGACACTGGAAGAGAGGCAAGCTTGGAGGAGGAAATCAAGAACATGCTCGCTTGCTTGCTGATGAGAACTATCCACAGGCGGTGCTTCTCAAACATTAATGCGCACACGAATGACCCACAGGTCTTGTTAAAGTGCAGATTCTGATCCAGTAGACCTGAGACTGCGTTCCTACCAAGCTCTCAGGTGATGCTGACGTTGCTGGTCCACAGACCTCACCCTGAGTAGCAAAGTCACTGAAAAACAAGAGATAAAGGAGGAAGGAAGATAACTGAGACATCAAAATTGTGATTAAAGTGAAGGTAAGTGAAATCCAGAGAGCATAGGGAGGATTAGCCTCCATCAGAGGTTCTCAAACTGGTTTGCAGGGCAGCAGCATCAGAACCACCTGGAAACTTGTTAGGAAAACACATTCTTGGCATCCCATACCTTCTGAATCAGAAACTGTGGGGGTGCGCCCAGCAATCCATGTTTTAACAAACTCTCCAGCTGCTTCTGACGCATGTGAAAGTTTGAGAACAGGGGCCTAGAGAAAGAGGGCTTCATCCACTGAGTGGAGAGATGAACGTCATGGTAGGTCGAGAGCGAAAATTACAGTTCACTTTTCCCAATATTTACACCTTTTACAGTGTAACTCTGCAGTTCCTCTCATCAACAGTGGAGTCTCTTTTCCCTCCCCTTGCATCTGCCTGGAATTATGACTTTGCCGTACGCAACACAATGAGGGAATGACAGTGTGTTGATACTGAGCCCAGGTTTCAAAAGACTTTGCACACTTCTGGTCTCTCTTGGACCCCTGTGACCACTATAGAAACAAGCTCAGGCTAATGTGCTAGAAGACAAGTGACCACATGGAAAGAGCCCCGTAATCCCAGCTGAGGCCATCCTAGATCAGCAGACCCACCAGTTGACTAAACATATGAGAAAGCCAGTAAAGACCAAGTAAGCAGGCAGTGTCCCTAATAATGTGCTAGAGGTATTGTTTTTGATAAACAGGCTGAGTTTGTGTTTGCCTGACCTTGACACTGACCAGAACTGCCCAGCCAATATGGAAAGTGTGTGGTAGAGAGAAATGGGTGATTTGAGGAGGAAAAGGTGTGAAATATCCATTATATCAATGGGGAAGAATAATAAACTTGTACAGTAATGTATATCATATGAAGCTAAGGCTGGTGATTGTGTTCTCACGGTGACACCAATCTACACAGTTACTGATTTCCTTCAGGAACGCTTCGCAGGATGCATGTAGGGACAAGTTAAGAGCTGGGTTCATCCAGATTGAGGTCTTGCTAGGTAATGGGTTAGCAAACTATTGCTTGCAGGACAAATCTAGTATGTGGCTTGTTTTTTACAGGCTGCAAGCTAAAAAATGCTTTAACATTTTTGAAGTGTTATACAAAAAAACAAAGACTATAGACAACAGAGATTGCATATGGCCCATAAAAGTTGAAAATACTTACTATTTGGCCCTTTACAGGAAAAGGTTGCCAACCCCTAAACTAGGTGAATGAGGACAGAAAGGCAAGAGAGTTGGAGGGTATTGGAAGGAAGTGATTTAAACCTAATCCAAAAAAAATCAAAGCTGGGCATGAAGGAAAAGTGTTAACAAAAGACAGTGATTGAGTAAGGTCAAAAGACTGTCATTCGTAGTCCTGTACTCTGTCTAGATCATATTAGATATCCTCGGAGGCGGCCTCACCTGCTCCACCCAGAGCAACGTTTCCTGATACAATGATCACATGAAGCTAACAGTGAGGTACTCTCAAGAACTTGAGTAAGTTCTTGGAAAATCTGCTTAAGCCCTACTGTGTGCAGGACACTGCATTTAACACAGGAGATACAAGACAAAATTGGAGGCAAAAAAAAAAAGTATATGGCACTAGAAGAAACACTTCTCAGTCTCTTTTGAAAGCATCTCTTCATCAGCCTCCTTAAGGTTGTGTTCCCTAGAATTCTCACCTATGTCTGCTTCTCTTCTTGCTCTACCTCCCCTCTCTGGGAGATCTCATCCAATCCCACAGCTTCATTACTACTCTATTCCCAGTGACTCTTAAATCATCTCTCTAGCCCCAATTTCTCCTCCAAGATGCACACTCCTATTTCCAGCTACCCACTGGAAATTTTCATCTGCATGGTATGCTCTATTCCATGCTGTACAAAGAATTTTCTGAGGTGATGGAAATGCTTTCTACCTGTACTGGCCAATATGGTAGCCACAAGCCTCATGTGGCTATTAAATGTAAATAAAATTCAAACTTCCAAAGTTCCTCAGTTTCACTAGCCATATTTCAAGTGGTCAATACCCACATGTGGCCAGTGGCTACTATATCGGACAGCACAGCTCTAGGCAACTCAAACAGTCTCAAACTGAACTCTTTTTCCTCCCCCAACTATCCCTATTTCTGTATTTCCTACCTTGAATATTGTCACCATGTATCTCTCACAGCCCATCCTTATCAAAATGGTGCCCAAATCTCATCTCATCTACCCCAGAAATCTACTGAATCTAGCGTCTCTTCTGGATCCCTATTGTCACTGTTCCACAGGCCCTTTTGATTTCTGGTTTGAACTACTGCAAAGAGCTTCTCAAACATTTTTTTACTGAGACTTTCCCCACTCCAAACCTTCTACATTATCTCTACTTGTTTAAGAGCCAAGACTAATTGTTCCATCCCCAGCTTCTTTAAAATTCTTGTTGGTGCCCTCCTATTCATCCTTATAACCCTAGCATTTAGCATAATCTTGGACCACAGGTACACAGCATCTGATGAATAAATGATTTTACAGATAGAAAAGCAAAGAGATAGCCTCTTGCCTAGGAGAGAACTGTTCACCTATATGAAGTGCAGATGATCTTTCAGAGAAACAGAAGCCAGCCTACGCCAGGCAAATCCTAGATGCTTTAATTTTGCCCCGTGTCTACAGAAAGCACACCACCTAATGTTCTGGCAAACACTGCAGTTGTGGCTCCTACTGGGATGAATTTAGACTCAGACCTTGGCCTAAGTTGAATTCTATTTCCCTTACCTCTTGCTTTTCTCATGCACAGATCCAATGGTATTTACCATTCCCCAATATTCTTGCAAAGTAAAGTAGGAAAGAATTTACTTGCTTTTCTCAGGCACAGATCCAATTGTATTTACCATCCCCCAATATCCTTGCAAGTAAAGTAGGAAAGAATTTACTAATTTCCATGACATTGTAACAAGCAACTGTACTTTTTAAAGTGGCCAAATAACACTTACTGTTTTCCAATACCTAAGGTATTGACTGAAAACTCAAAATGAGGAATTAATCAATTATTTACCAAGCTTTGGTTATCTTCTGTGCATGAGTCAGCTGCTGCGGCAGAACATGAGTGTAAAGGACAAGATATAATACCCATGACACAACTACCATTTTCTTGTCCATCCTGTATCTCTCACCATCACCCAGAGTGTTCTTCCATGTAGAGAATACTTGACAGCCTCATAGATCATTATCCTCAATTCCAATCACCTTCACCTCCACCCATTTTTGTTACTTCCAGTCATGGCTAGAATTAGGTGCTCTCTAAAATATTTTTTCAGTCTTCTTACTCCTATCCCCACTATGCCTACTTGAACCTCACGGGAAAATAAATCCCCTGATATCTCACTGTTCTGTAAGTATAATGGTCACCTCATAGCTTCACTTCCTTCCCTACACAGCCCAGACACCAGAATGCACCAATTCAACTACACTCACCAGTATCTCCCTCAACTCCCTTGCCCCTTTTTTTAACTACTTACATTCAGCGATATGTCAACCATAGATAAATCCATCCATTTGTTCATTCACTGTAGAAATACTGAATGCATACTACATGTCCAACATTAGTTTCTGCTTCTATTTCCATATTGTTGAATGCTACCAGGGCAAAATCACAAATTTCAGGGTCCCATAAATTTAAACATCGCATTATCTCAGGTGAGACCTCAACACTCATCAGCAATTCTTAACTAAGCCTCTCTCCACGACCCTCAAGGAACATTTTTCCACTCCTCTCCTCAAGCCCAATCCTACTCAGGATGCATCTTTCTCAGAAGATGGCATTGCTTCCTACTTCATGGAGAAAAGAGAGGCTTTAGAGAATGAACTACTACCTCACCTTAATCATCTACCCACCAGTGTCTCTCTGCATTTTTACTTCCTTCTGCCACTTTGGAATAAGACTCGCCTCTGCTTCTATATCCATTATTAATTCACGTACCCGTGTTCTGGATCCCCTTTGCTACAGCACTTACCACTCTCCTTTATTTTCAACTTCTATTCTAGGGCCTCCTTCCCCAAAATCTTCTCTCCCTCCCATTTGAAATTTTAAAAATAAAGCAAACTCTCCTTTCTTTGGTTTTATACCCTCACAAACTTGCTTCTGAGCATGGAATCAAGAGTAGATTCTAGTGACTTCCGTTCTTTCTCACGGAGAAAGTGGCTTTAACAGTCACATGTTTGCCTTTGTGATTTTTTCTCCCTTTTGCAGGGTATACAAGGCTGATAACTCACTGACACATTCTCACATGCAGGCAACCTTGCAGGCCTAGAGAAGCACTTTTGAAACTATTTCAAACTTACATGAAAATTACAAGGAGTACAAAGGATTTCTGCTTTACCCTCGTTCACCAATTTTTAAATTGTACCATGACTTATCATTACTCCTCTCCAACTACATACGCATCTTCTGAACCATTTGAGAATAGGTTACATAATGATTATGATTTACATGCCCATGTGGGTTTTCCTAAAGGCACCAATCACCAGACGTGTCTATACAATTTCTGGTCTCTACATTATCATAGTAATTTAAAATGTCACCAATTCGATAGTACACAGGTCTAATGAGCTTAATGTTAGAAATGGATCCATGCTCAGGAATTCCCTGGTGGTCCAATGATTAGGGCTCCACGGTTCCACTGTCTTGGCCTGGGTTTGATCCCTGTCAGGGAACTAAGATCCCACATGACGCACAGTGTGGCCAAAAATAAATAAATGAATAAATTAAAAAAAAACAAACAACAGAAATGGATCCGTGCTCTGAATCCTGATGAAATCTGGTTTGTGTGGAGGAACCCCTTTCCATTCCTCATCCCCTGCCCCAATTCGTGGGGACAATGGGTGCTGGTGGTTGCCAGTACCCCAAATCACCTTCTGAAAAATTTTTCCAAGTCCAGAGATGCATTACCGGCTGGCTCAGGTGTCCACAGCCTACGGTACAGGGGACTGCAATTATTCCCCATGATGTAAAAAATAATTCCCAGTTAAGTACAGGCCATCAGCTGACCTTGTATAAATTCTGCTCCTCTGTACACACCACCCAGTTACTACAGACTAGATGGGTTAGGGAAGCCCTTGGGTTGCTTCCCCCAAGAGCTAAGGCCAAGTTTGACTATTTAGACAAGGAAGTAATAATAACAAGTTTTCCTGTTGTGAATCCGAGGATGAGATTGAGCAAGTGCTTGCCCAATGAATGAGCAAGTGCAAATACCTAGTTGCAGTTCCTTTACAGAAATAAGTCGCAAAAACACTGAAAACCTGAGGTAAAATAAAATGTCTCATGGACAACAAATTTGGATGAATAGGCTAAACGAATGCAGTGTTAGGTTGAAAGTTTATAAAAGTATAGCTCTGTGAAGCAGAAAGCAGGTCTTAGCCAATTTTAAAAATCTCTAGCACCTATACATCCACCCAATAAGCACTTTAAGCATATCCTATGTGAAAGAAAATAGAGAAGGGATATAGCAGAACACATACAGTTGCCAAAGAACTTTCAGACTGGTGAGAGAGAAGACATTAGTAATCAACCTTAACTTGTGATGCATACCCTAAAGGTGTCCAGGGTTGTTAAGAGGAAGTAATTGAGAGGAAATAATGGAGTGGAGGGGCACACTTTAACATTAACCTAGTTTAGCCAGAGAATTCAGTTCCCAGCAGAAGAAAAACGCTATGCATGAAGGCTCTGAATTAGTAGGGAGCAGCACCTCCACAGACCTGAAGCTGGCTAGTGTGGCCAGAGCACAAATGAAGCGAGAGAAAAGCTAAAGATGGACTAGAGTCTAATTAAGCAGAGATCTGTAATCCATATTATGTTGGACTTTTGTTTCCTTTTAATAAATATCCTAAGAATAACAGGAAGCTACTGAAGGATTTTAAGTAGAAAGGGGAAAAAAAATGTTTTTAAAGGTCTTTTGAAAGCTACATCAAGAATGGATGGGGGCTTCCCTGGTGGCGCAGTGGTTGAGAGTCCGCCTGCCGATGCAGGGGACACGGGTTCGTGTCTCGGTCTGGGAAGATCCCACATGCCGCGGAGCGGCTGGGCCCGTGAGCCATGGCCGCTGAGCCTGCGCTCCGCAACAGGAGAGGCCACAACAGTGAGAGGCCCGCATATCACAAAAAGGAAGGAAGGAAGGGAGGGAGGGAGGAAAGAAAGAAAGAAAGACAAGAAAGACAGACAGACAGAAAGAAAGAAAGAAAGGAGGTAAACAGTAGATGCAGGCAGACCCATTATGGTAGTACAGGTGAGAGATCATGGCTGCCTAGACTGGATGATGGTACAGACACATTAGAAATATTAGAAAAATATCTAGTGACCAAGATTTAGTGACTGGATGAGAGGGCTGAAGGAGGACGAAGAATCAAAGGCTTGGAAATTTTTGGCTTGAACACCTAAGAGGATGATGTGATGGTGCCATGTATTAAGATGGGTTTTTCACTAAGTGTTTAACTCAAAACAGTAAGATGGGTGTTCACTAAAATAACATGCAAAAGCAGAATGTGGAATAAAACAGCATTCTTACATTTTTAATACTTAAGAAAAACTAGTCATTTCATAATTTCGAAGTATATTCTTTGATCAGCTATAATCATCCCACAATTTCTCAACGTCTGGGCTTACTAAAATTGTGTCAACTTTAGATTCTCATTACTTTACAAACCAGTTTCCTACTGCCCTTAGGATAAACACAAACTCTTAGTGGGGCCTACAAAGCTTGGTCCCGCACTCTCTGTCCTTTAGCTAAGCCTGCTTCTTTTAGTCCTTATAATATGCCAGACTCCCTTTCTGCCTTCGGATCTCTGCACATCCCCTTTGCTGACAACTCTACTCCTAGTTAATATCTACTTGTTCTCTGGATTTCAGTTCAACCACTACTTCCACCTGAGATTAGGCCCCCACTGTATGCTCTTACAGGAAATCATACTTTGTCTCCAGAGAGCTTATAGTTTGTAATGTCTATATATATATATATATATATCTCTCCCGTGAGGAAAGGGAACATACCTGCTTTGTTCTATCACTGAATCCCTAAAAACCTGCCACACACAGCAGACATTCCAATTTCTGTTGAACAATGAATGATCATGGGAGCAAGGCAAAGTGACGGCTAAATTTAGATCTCATCAAAGTTCTGCTGTTCACTGGCAATCCTATGTCAGGCTATAGATGTACAGCAGTTTTTATCATCTCTAAACCAGAATAAAACATAAACACAGCCACTTCGTGTAAAAGAACTACCAATATAAAAGAAGTCAGGCAAGGGTGTTTTTGTTTTTAGCAAGCTACATACTACATAACTGCATTTTGCTGAAGACAGCAAATTAAGATACTCTTCATAATCAGATTAAAGAACTAAAATAATCATTAAAACTGCGAGGTTAAATGTAGTTCACATTAAAACTGTAAAATTCAGTATTTATAACACAAGGATATCCTTAACTATTTACAAGAGTTTAGCTCCACTAAAATAATTTGATTTAAAAAACAATCAATACTGCAAAGGAAAATTTCTGGATTGTTTTAAAGTGTTACTGTTTTATTTTTTCTTTTGTTGAATACACATTTGCTTTACTGGCAGTCCAGATAAACAAGTATATAAAGGAAATATTTAAAGTTTTCTTTTGGCAGATGTCAAGATAAACTGTGCAGATAAAATTCCTCAATTTAACCTGAAGAAATGGTTTTGAATCATACAAATTTTTAAGAAGAAAAATAAAGACTGTCCAAAGGGATTCTCCTAGCTTATAACACATTTCCAGAATAACTCTCAAAAAAAAATTCAAAAATACTCATTGACTACTTTAAAAATATGTCAATACCATATGGCTTTATGAAATAACTTCTAAAATTTATATTTTTTATTTAAAAAGGATCCCAAGTTTTAAATAAACTGCTAGCAGTATTATTTTCTTCACTTAAAAGTGCATATCTCTGAGGGTGGGACATACATATTTTTTGAACAAATAATGATTTTTACAAATTTTTAACACACACACACAAAAAAAAAATCACAAAATATTTTTAATGGGGAAAAGAGTTTTCACCAAGTGTCATCTTTAAACAGACTACAGTAGATGACATTGTTCTTTTTTTTTTTTTCCTTTTTATACCACCAGAATTCTCAATGAGACGCTTTGGCAGTTTTAAGACATATCATGGTCTCTACCAAGAGACACTGACATTAACGATATCCGTGGAGATGGCAATCGCCTTGATGACTCAGTGTGATAAGAGACATTACTGGGCTGGCTCTCCAAATCAGAGGCAAAGGTGCTCTCTTCTCTTACATCAAGAGTCTGTTCAATTGAAGCTGCCTGGGGTGAAATATTATCTACAGTTTTGTTGGCATTATTCAAGTTGTTATTAAGTGTGGTAATATCACACTCCTTGCCCAGGACACCAAATTCATCTTCTATTGTAACTACATCTTTAGTTTCAAATGGTCCCAAGGAAGGAACCAAAAATTCATTTTGTAGAGGGTTTTGAGAACCACTAAGGTCACATTCTGTATCCTCCTTTACTTCAGAATCCTTATCACTGTCACTGTCAATGGTAATCACAACTGGGGAACGTGAGGCATCATCGCCATGGTGTTTCTTATGCTTCCTCTTATGTTTTTTCTTTTTCTTTTTATGGTGTCTAGTTGTATCGGTAGCTTTCCCTTCATAAACTATCTCTACACTTAGGCTCCGGGTCCTTTTTCTTCTCTTGTGCTTTGTCTCTCTGTCTGATGATCGGCTATCTGAAAAGCTGTCACTCTCATTTTTGTAGCTTCCATCCAATTTTGATGAAGATTTTGAGTAATGACCTTCCTTTACTTTAGAAGCAAATTCCCGAGATGGTTGAGCCACATCGTTAGAACCCTCCAAATGCCGTGTTTTGTATTTTCGTTTCCCGCCAGGCTTTTCATTTCTCACACGGTCAGGCCCTGTAGATGCAGTCTTTGATCTAGTACTAGATAGGCTCCTCGATCTATGCCTTTCATAGTAGTAATATTTCCTTTCACTGTGATTATTTTTTTTCCTAGCATTTGTTCTTTCAGAAAAAGACTGAATTCTAAATTCTGGACTTGAAGATTGTCTGGAATAATGAGCTCTGGACAGAGTCCTCCTCCTGTAAGATGATTCGTAGCCATCCCTGTCCTTGTTTCTACTATAGTAAGTATACTCCCACTTATATCTGCTTCCATAATTATTTCTTAAATAGTAACGATCTCGATTTCTGCTCCGTGATCTTCTTTTACCACGATCACTGCTACGAGATCTTGATCTGCTTGTGCTTTCACTACTTAGAGATAGAGTTTGGCTTCTTCTTGACCAACTGCTATCTCTAGTTCTTGATCTCTTTTTGTCTCTTCTACCTCTAGGTCTGCTACTCTCCCTGCTTCTGGATCGTCTGCTTTTCATTCTTTTCTTCCCATGATGCTTCCTACGATTCTTCTGATCATGCCCACTCCTACTCTGGGAACATGAATCTGAACTTCTGGATCTTCCCCTCCTTCTGTGTCTGCGGGTATATGGGGAATATACTCTGTCTCCTCTGATGGATGAGCTCAGGTCTCTGGGAGAAGACAATGATACAGACCGTTTCTCTTCCTTCTTTGATGTGATTCTTGTACCAGAATCACAATGACCTTTATTTATTTGTTCATCCTTTCCAAGGACAGAGTGTGGAGATGAACATCTACTAACATCACTATCACCAGAACTGTAAGACTGCTCTTGTTCTTGTGCCTTCACAGTCTCCATTTTTTCGTAGGAACCTAACTCCTCAGAATCAGAGGACAGTTCAACAAGTTCTGGGGTCCTCTCAGCTAGTGGTTTAACAAACCCAACAATGACACAATTATCTGAAGAAGAATCACTGTCATTATTTATGTCGTCATTGGTTTGTACTCCTTGCATCTGAGATGTGGCTCTTCCTGTTACAAGTTCTTCATCTGAACTGTCGGAAGTATTTAAAAGGGAAGACATGGCAGCATGTACCTGCTCTGAGCTTGAATAAGATGGCCCTGGAGTTTCATCATCCCATGGTGCCTGACTAATAGTAGCTACATTAACATCCAGCTCTTGGGTCTCTGCTTCATCGGGAGATATTGTTATGACCGAAGAATCAGAATGGCTACCTTCTTCATATGAAGGAGCAGGACAATCATAATTTGCATGCTGGTCAAAGGCTGCCATGTTAAATGGAGATCGGGCAAAACTGATAAATTCGTGTATAAAATGCTCAGTCCGATTTAGTAAAAATGGCCTTAAATCAGACACAAATGCCTGACTCTCCAAGTCATAGCGAGTAACATTACTCATGATGATATGCTGGACAATATTCACTAATGATCCATGAGCTCCAAAGAGAACTGTGAGTTCACGTTTTAACCAGGGAACTAATCTGTGAAGGCAAGCCGGATTTCTACGGAAAAATTCAGCTGAAATATCCCTATAGCGGCCACCATCTTCAATATTTCTAACTCGAGCACCAGCACGATAGAGAGTTCGCCTAAAATTAATAATATCCTGTTCTTGAATTTTCCGCAAAGATCTTTCATCTGCAGTAGCTGGCCTCCTTATTGCAATCTGTCTCATAAATGGAGGAATTTCACCATCTCTAGGTCTTGCTGAAATGCCTAACCCTTCAAATATTACTCCACTATCTGGTGGAGTTGTTGTTCTTCTATTCATGGTACTATTAGGTGAATAAATAGAAGCACTTCGTTCCCTTGTCATAGTTGTACGGTAGCGGAATCGTCGAACATCAGGGGTAGCAAAAGAACCATTGTATGAAGGCCTTAGGACATACTCCTTGAAGTCGTCTTCTGCCCTCACAGAATGGAAAATAGAATCAAAGGGCTGTTTACATAGTGGACATTCAGCTTTGTTTTTTGACCACTCCTGTACACAGCGAAAACAGAACTTATGTAAACAGCGATCTAAGTAAGACACATTATCAAACCTATCCAAGCATATAGGACACTTAGAATCAGGAGATGCATCAGCTGGTACTGTCTGTTGCAATTTGCTAGTGCCAGCTTTAGGTGAAAAGTTGTCCATTTTAAATTCCTTAGCGGCTGATGCCATTATCTGTAAAAGGGAAAAAAATACATCAGTAACCTGATAAAAAAGAAATCTAAAATCTGAAAAAAATGCAAATGACTATGAAACATACTTTGGTAAAAATAGTTAAGTAGTTTATTGTCTTTGTAACATAAAAGGGCAGTGTAGCATAATAATACAGTACTTAAAGCACAAGCTCTAAAGTCAGATTTCCTGGGTTTGAATCCTGCTGCCACATTACCAGTGTGACTATGGATTAGTTACTAGTTACCGTCCTTATGCTTCAATTTCATCTGTAGCTCACTGATACTAGAACCTGCCTCACAGGATTTGTGAAGATGTTTAAAAAAAAAAAAAAAAAAGCCCTTAGAAAAAGTGCCTGGTCCACAGTAAGCTCTCAAATATTATAATAATATTCTATTATTCTTTTTTAAAAAATAATTTGATATATACAAAAAAGTGAAAAAGAAAATATACCAAGTACCCATGTATCCTCCACTCAGAGTTAGCAGCTAACATTTTCTCATGGTTTTTCCAGATTTTTTAAAATGTCCATTTATGTGCTTCCCCGCCGCCCCCGCCATCCTTCTCTAGAAAACAAAAACCAAAAATATCATAATTCTCAGTTGACACATGGTTTTATATCTTGCATACATATGCCCCAAACACTACGGACTACTCAACTGTTTTGTTTGTAGTATTATACATGTATCTTTAAAAATAGCTTTAGGGAGAAAATTTACATACCAGAAAGTTCACCTATTTGAACCAATTCTGTGGTTTGTAGTGGAAGATTCTTTCACACACAAAAAAGGAACTGTTAGTGAAGATTAAATGAAATAACAAAATATAAAAGCACTCATGGGCAGTGCCTGGCTTACAGCAACTGCTGAGTAAATGTTAGTTGATGTTATTATTACTACACTCCTGTTATACTACACTATTCTTACTATACTATTATATTCAGTTCATCACTGACTCCTTTCAGCATCCCTAAGAAGCTTTTCTTCGCCTTTTTATTTAATCCAGTCAGTTACTAAGTACCTTGAAATCATATTTTCAGCCTCCTTCCTTACCTTTTCTCACAAGGATCACTAGAATCTTAAAGATTAGTTCTGTTTGCTTTAAATTTGTCAGTTTATATAGACCCATAACTTACAAAATGAATTTTCCAGAGTTGAAATCTAGTTGCATTACATTTTGGACTTGTCTTAAAAATCCCTCTTTAGCTGCTTTCTATGCTAATCATTTTACAGATGTTAAATATTAGTTTCTTCCTTTATGTTTTCCTGGGCCTATTATTGATCTTTCTCCACCATCACAGAAAGTCCCATCATGAGTCAACTGCTATCTAGTCAAATAACAGAATTGCGATTTCCTAAACAAGAAACTCACTGGCCATACCTAGGTATAACAAAAACAAATAAAACCCACGATAAAAACCTACCAGTATTATTGTAAAATATAAGTACTTCACCATAGACTTCAAATTAAACTTGCTCATCTAGGGCATCTTAGCTTTCTCAGAGCTATAACTTAATAGGAAACCAATTAACGCTGAACAAGTTTCTTCAGGGGGTTCCAAATACTTCCAGTCCTCTGTTTTCTAGAGTGGAAATGTAAAAATTACCATTGTTCTTAAATAGAAGAGAATTATAAATATATTAATACTAATTGCATTTTTGCTAATATATTTAAAGTCTGGAACCTTAATATTACATAAATTTCTCAGCATTTCCCCCTACTTCTAATATTTTTAAATTCTCCTACTCAGGAGAAAAAAAATCTTTAAAATAAAAACCATTAGGATAAGAGACTGTGCATGTGCATTAGGGGAAGGAGTGAAGAGTGAACAGGGCACTGGAGAGATTATCAGATCTGGACTGAAGACCAGGTTTCATCTAAAACTAACTCCATCAACTGGAGAAATCCACATTAACTCTGGACTTTAGTTTGCCCCTCTATATAAGAAAGGGATAATTAGAATTTTAAAAAGACTGGTGAAATTCAAGTTAATACATTTTATCTTAATTTGTTTCTTTGGAATACAGAATTTTAGTGTTTACTAAACATTTCCAGTTCACATAAAAATTACAACCCAGAATGCATTCATTAAAAAAAATTATTTGGTAATAACTTGAAATTCAAATAAAACAAAATCTCAACTAACTATAATTTTTTAAATGGAATTTTAGTCCTCCCTTCCCTATTTTTATAAGTCTGTTAACCAATCTGACAGCACCAGTCTAAAGAATTATGAGTAACATCATCCATAGTAGGTAAAAAAGAACAAATTATTAGTCCTGTTTTGTATTTCTATATAGGAATATCTTTCGGTACAAAGAATAGTATTCATCGGAAACACCAAATAATGGCAATGAATATAAATCATCATATGAAGGATTTACTCTTTCAAAATCATCACTAAATACTAAAATTAAAATATTTGCTAATTCAAATGAAGTAGAATTACCACATGACCCAGCAATTCCACACCTATCCATGGAAGAGAAACAATGCCCAAACAAATACTTGCAAGTGAAGAGTCACAGTGTTTGTCCTAAGAGCTTAAAAGTGGAAATAACCCGGGGCTTCCCTGGTGGCGCAGTGGTTGCGCGTCCGCCTGCCGATGCAGGGGAACCAGGTTCGCGCCCCGGTCTGGGAGGATCCCACATGCCGCGGAGCGGCTGGGCCCGTGAGCCATGGCCGCTGAGCCTGCGCGTCCGGAGCCTGTGCTCCGCAACGGGAGGGGCCACAGCGGACTTGCAAGTGAAGAGTCACAGTGTTTGTCCTAAGAGCTTAAAAGTGGAAATAACCCGGGGCTTCCCTGGTGGCGCAGTGGTTGCGCGTCCGCCTGCCGATGCAGGGGAACCAGGTTCGCGCCCCGGTCTGGGAGGATCCCACATGCCGCGGAGCGGCTGGGCCCGTGGGCCGTGGCCGCTGGGCCTGCGCGTCCGGAGCCTGCGCTCCGCGACGGGAGAGGCCACAACAGAGGGAGGCCCGCATACCACAAAAAAAAAAAAGTGGAAATAACCCAAATGCCCATCAACTGATGAATATGGAATCTCCATACAATGGAATATTTGACAATAAAAAGGAATAAAGTACTGACACATGCTACAACATGGATGAGTTTTTTCATTATGCTAAATGAAAAAATATCAATCACAAAAGATCACATGTTGTATGCTATTTTATAGGAAATTTACAGAATAGGCAAATGGATAGAAAGCAGACTGGTGGTTGCACGGGGGGGGCAGTTATGAGGTTTCTTTCTAGGATGATGAAAATGTTCAATTAGAGTTGCACAAGTATACTCCATAAATACACTAAACACCACTGTATTTTATATTTTAAAGAAATGAACTTTATGGATGAAATATAAATTATATCTCAACAAAACTGTTTCAAAAATACATAGAACAGGGATGGCTAGGAGACAGATTTAAGATTTGTAGGTCTGCGGGAGAGTTCCGGGTCAGGTAGCAAAGGTGGACCTGATGATGGATTTAGTGCTTCAGGTTCTAGAAGAAGACTGTGATAAAAGTTTCTCTATCCAAGCACTTTAGGAATTAGGACTTCAAATTAATTTCCCCATAGGGGATAAGTTAATCAGTTCTTCTGAACCCTTTTCCTTAACCGCCTTCCAAATTCTAAATAAAGTTTACCATCTTTAGAATAAATTGATTAAGCAAAACCTTCCCTTCCCCAAATCTTCAAATGTGTTGGCTTTAACAGCGATAAGAACCCTCCATATCACATGTTGGGGGAAATTTCAGATAATCAACGTGCATACATATCTAGGGAAAATGGATGGGGGGGGTGGACAGGTGGAGGGTGATAAAGAATTGGGAGGCTAGAATCTAAATTAGACCACAAACCGGACATTTAAAAAACTGCACAAGGATACAAAGTAGAAATGCTCTGCAGAATTAATATTTAATAAAACCAGACTTCCCATAAAAGTCATCTACGGCATTCCTTAAATTATCACTGTATATACAATTTAATCACTGGCTGATTACATTGACGGAGTGATGTTAATTCTAATGTAGAGCCAGGGCTGAGAATCAAAACCACTTACTAGTGGCATGATCTTGAGGAAGTTATTTTATTTCACAAAATCTTACATTTTCTCAATTCTAAAACAGGCTGAGTAACAGTACCCACCTGAAAAGGTGGCTGTGTGAAGGGATATATTCCACGTAAACCCGTAGCATAGTGCTTGGTGGGCAGTAAGAACTTAATACTGTTTTCCTATGTTATGTGAAAATAAAGTTAATTTTGATCATTTCCATCATCCATAACTGATTATAAAATGCCCAGAAAGAGACAGTCTATAACAACTAAATGATTTTCATATTAATATCAGTATTGTACTTAATATATCTAAGCAAAGTGGCTAAAAAGGGTTCACAAGTGGATGAACTAGAAATATACCAAGTATTAAAAACAATCTGGGCCCAATCTCTTGTGACCTTAAAGAAAACATGGGGCTTCCCTGGTGGCGCAGTGGTTGAGAGTCCGCCTGCCGATGCAGGGGACACGGGTTCGTGCCCCGGTCCGGGAA
>NC_041222.1:73210768-73234028 GCF_002837175.3 Physeter macrocephalus
CACATGCCGCGGAGCGGCTGGGCCCGTGAGCCATGGCCGCTGAGCCTGCGCGTCCGGAGCCTGTGCTCCGCAAAGGGAAAGGCCACAACAGTGAAAGGCCCGCGTACCGCAAAAAAAAAAAAAAAACAAAAAAACAACCATGTACGTCTCTGAACTGCAACCTAATCACCAATTCCAAGAAATCAAACAGAAGTTATAGGACCTACTGACCAGACCCTACGAAATTTAATTCCAGTTTCAGCAATAAAAAGAATTGCTTGGGAACCATTCCCCTCTAAAGCCACTCATTCCGGATAAGAATGACTGCTTTGGCTGACTCTGTAGCTTTCACAGTCATTGACTAAAAACAAACTAAAAAGCCCAACCCCTCACCGCTATTAACTTAAATCTTCGCTAACTCTTTCTGAATTTATCTTAAACAATCTTGAAAATTACCTACCAAAAATTCTATTCACTTTTCCTCTCAAATCACTATTTGCCTCATCTCAGTACTGCCCCCTTGCAGTCTACCAATCAGCAGCCCGTGAAGAAAGCTGTGCTGACTTGATGAAGAAGTCACAGGCTTACGGGGTGTAAACAGTGTACAAACTCCAACAGTCACGGCGACAGTCACTTCCTTTCGTTGAAAACTGCCACCTGCCAGGATCTAAGATAAGCACCGCGTGCATTACATAATCACAACGAACTAAAATACCGTTACTCCCGTTTTACAGACATACTCAGAGAGATTAGGGATCCGTCCAAGGTCACATCTATGACAGCGGCGATGACACGACTCAGACTCGAACGTTTTGTGTCGGCTTTTTCCCCCGGAGACGGAGCTCCTTCCAGTACACGGTTGGGCTCGCGCCCTCGGGAGCGCTTCTCGAAAAGCAGCCCTCCCCCGCCCACCGGCACGCATCCACAGGTGCGCGACGCGAGCCGCCGGACGCCGGCCCGCCGGGCAGCCACGGCGTCTCAGGCCCGGACCGCAGCTCCCTAGACCCTGGGCCTAGCTGCAGGCGGGAGCTCCAGATCGCCCAGCCCTTCCGACCCCGGCGCCCCATTGTTCCCGATCTCACTCACCTCGGAGGATACCGGCGCAGGCCCGGCTGGGGAGCTCGTGGCAAGCTCCCTACGGCCCAGAAAGCTGGGTCGGTGACGGCAGGACCCGCGAAGGCGAACCCGGCGACTTCTCCGCCGGCCCTCAGGAGCGGGAGTAGGCAGGGGCGCTTCACCCTCCTCGCGAGACAGCGGAGACCCCGGCGGCTGCTGCGACCCCTGCGACGTAAAGCGCTCATCACCAATGGCTGCTTGAGGGCGGTGGCAGAAAGCGGTGGCAGAAAACGAAACCCACTCCGCGACCCCCAGCAAGTCAAAACACAGCACCCGCCTGCGTAACGCATGCGCGGTAGAGGACGCCGGCACTGAAGGCGGGGCTTAGCGCGCTCGGCCCGATCCCGGCCCTTCCCCCAACCCCCTCCGCTCCTAGAATGAGAGCGACCTGACCCTCCGAGGCAGAAATCGCTATCATACCGTCACTCTGGTTGCTACTAATCTCTGGGAATTACGGGGGCACTAGTTTAAAGTTCGCTTCTAATTTACCCGGAAGACACGATAACTAGCTTGGTCTCATTTAAACCTCACCAAACTCTGTGAGAAGTTACTAAAACTGCATCTGGTGTATAAAAAAAGGAACTGAGTTACCCGGAGGTTAAGGGACTACCTCCGGCTGCAGTTAGGAAACAACACCGGGATTCGAATGGAATACCCAAATCAGAGGCCTACAGTTTTCAGAGAGAGATCAACTCCAGTATAGGGATAAACAGGGATTTAACCTAAGAGAATAGGGCCTTGAAATCTTCCCGAAACAGATAACGTTTTTACCCTTCCCCACTCTCCGAAATCTGCATTAAAACTCTGTTTAGGCGACAGCTGAGATTACAGAGACATAACGTCTGATGCCTAAAGCGGCCCTCTGCCCCATTCTTAGCCTCAAATGTGAGTGTCCCGAACATTCTAGGGCTGAACTTGGCTCCGCGTGCCGAACTCTGTCCTTCGGTTTAATATTTGATCGTGCTACCGTCCTAAGCATACAAACGTTCAATAAACACTTGTTGATTGGCAGCTACATTCTGCCGGGTAATTCATGCCACGTTATTTCTTCTTAAGAGTATCACTGACATCAACAAGCCATTGCGTTCTCAAAGCCTTGTTTCTTGAAAAAAAGCTCAGTTAACAGGGATTCCCACAACGATTCGTCAGTTATATATAAAAGCGGGTGGTATTCTCGTTTAGATCAAAGATGAATACACGAACTACCTACATTGTGGGAACAGATCCGGGAGGAAACATTCTTTGAGCGCGAGACGTCGGCGTAGTATTTAAAACGTGGATTATTTTTCCAAATAAACTTTTAAATGCACACGACGGTACCTTATTTCGTATTAATACTGCTCTGGAACTGAAGGAAGACCGGCTGACGAGTCAAGCCTATCCCTCTAAGTGGCAAAAAACACTTCCAACATACTTTCTCGTTTCTCTCACCTCCTTCCCGAAAGGCGGGCATGGCCCCGGGTCACGTGACACCGCCCACAGCTCCGGGCGGAAGAGGCCGGCCCAGCCGAGGGGAAACGCGCCGGAAGGCGAGTGGGCGGGCACTCGCGCCCGGCTGAAAGATGGCCGCTGCCGCCCGGCAGCCACCGCCCCGGAGGTTACTCTAGGGCCTGCGGCTTCCGCCCGTGCCCGCGGACCACCGCCGTCTCCTTACCATGAAGCCAGTGAGTCGCCGCACCCTGGACCGGATTTATTCAGCGGTAGGTCCCGGGCCTGCAGGGGCTCCACGGGGTCAACTCCTGAGGCCCGCGGGTGAAAGCCTGCTATTTCTTCAGCGCCCAGAAACTCCAAAATCCATTGCAGAATTAAGCCTTTCACTCCCTCACCTCGACTCCGCCTCTTCCGGGAAGACACGCTCTTCCGCTTCTTACGTAAGAGCGGCTTGGTGTACTCGCTGCCTGAACCACATTTATACGAGTTTGTCACTAAAATTCCCACCAACCTGATGGGGGGAGGAGGAAGTGCCACTCACATGGTTTTGCTTTTACTCCTCCTCTTGCATTTCTTAGTTGCTCCTCGCGGTCGTATTGCTCTCCTGGGGATACGTCATCTATGCATCAACTGTAGCTGCACGGCGACAGCTAAGGAAGAAATACCCAAAATCTTCGGGATGAATGAAAATTTGTAATTCCTCTGGACTTGATTCCATGCATATACAATTCTTTACCTCATGCTTATCTGACACGTGTCTCGATTTAAAGTAAAATCTTTAATAAAATGCTTCGAAATTCATTTTTGTATACCGTCCTTTATAATAACCACTAATATGCTACTTTTTCATATACTTAAAGATTTGTCTTTTACGTTCTCACATAACAAAGCAACCTACATCTAGGCCTTTTAATCTAGAGTTTCTAAAATACTTCTTTTGAAATGCTTCAGAAAGCCTTCTTTAAAAGTGTGTGGAACTTCTGTTCTTTTGTTTATTGCAACATTTCATTACATTGTATACCTTCACATCACAGTAGATTAAGTAGTTTAAGAAAAAACTATCATGTGACTAAATAATTTTCTACATGCTGTTTTCCAAATTTAAAATGGCCAGAAAAAGTAGGTGATTGCCCATACCATTTTTTTTTAGCATGTCCAGTTTTTACTTATTGTTAGATAAGTCAGAGTCTCAAATTGTACAGAGAGAATCGTACAGTTTGGGAAGAAACAGACAATACATATCCGAGTGAACTTTATTAAAGTTACTTTTCCAGAAAATATATTCAGGAAGTGTGGTAACAACAAACTTGGGCTCAAACACCTTTGAAATTTTAAAAGTAATCTTCAGTGATGTTGATCAGGAAATTCTTTCATTGGTGGGATTACTTCTCCAGTTTCCAGAATTGTATCACCCTAGAAAAACAAAGATGCATTAGTGAAAAATCTTGTCTGCAGAGCTGATAGTTCCATTTGGTCAGACCTCATCTGGAAAATCTAGTTCACTTGTGGCATTCACACTTTAAAAGGGACACAGGCAAAATAGAAGCTGTCTAAAGATGAGCAACCAGTATTCAAAATCTTAAGGTATAAGGGAGAGAATAGGGGAAGTTCCACTCAAAAATGACTAGAAAGGACATGAAAGTTGTCTTTACAAAGTGATAAAAGGATAATCTTTATTTGCTTGGCCCCAAGAAATAGAAGCCCTAGAAAGCTGCAGGTAAACATCTTCACTTCAATATAAGGCAGTAATGTATTCCCAGCAACTGAATGTGTTAGGCAGTCACCAGTTTACCATTTGGCTCAGAATGGATATTAGAGACAGAACGCAAACTTTCCTTGGGCAGCTGGTTCGGGTTTCTTTCCAAACCTAGATACAGTGTGTATGGCAGAATAAGCATGGACTTTAAAGCCAGAACCAAGTAGTGTGAATCCTGGAACCCTCCACTGACAAGCAGTATAATTTTAGGCAAAGTACTTAGCTTTAATTTCAGCTCTCTGTTTAAGACAGCAGGTTCCATCAGCCTGATAGTCCATGAATTGACTTAGAGTAGAATTATCCCCATCACCACCTACCATTCCCTGACCTGGTACGGCTCAGGACTGTATAAACTTGTATTATGTTTAAGCCATTATATACTTGGGGGAAAACTTGTTACCACAGCTAGCATTACCCTAACACAGAAATTAATAACTTGAGGTGATACTAATGCTGCTGTAATAAAAATTGAACCACATGGCACTGGCTTAGCAGTGGGGCTACAAGGACACTGGCATTGGAGGCTATAAGATGGAAACAAAAGGCACTAATAACTTAGAAGCAGACTGTCTAATGAACTTGAGGTTCTAGGAGAAGTACCTGAAAAAACATTATAGTACGTGTTTAACTACTAGTGGCTGCCTTAGTAATGTATTTTAAGAAACATAAGCTCAGGTAAGAAGTGGCTGATTTCAGAGGAGAAATAAAAATAAGAATCTAAAAATTCGGGACCTTGCAATATTAGAAAATCAGATCGATTGTTTCTGAATCTCTAAACAGTAACAACACTGAAAAGATTCTGAGAAACAGAAGCCCAATAAAACTCAGTAAACAGAGGGACCCAGCACCGTGGCAAAGATCAGACTGAAACAAAGGTAGCCCTTCAACTAGAGTGTGTTTCTGGTGGCCTCCACTTAGCTGCCTCTCAACTGAGTTGAGAGAGGCAGTAGAATAAGGACAAAGAAATGAGACAACTTGATAACTATGTATAGAAACCACAGATACTGGCATGTGGGAAGCAAAAAGATCAGACTCCTACCAAGTATTTTTCTTTCCATGCCTGCCAAGTGTGAGAACTAGATGGTCAAAGAAACCAAACATACAGACAATAAAAGCCTATGACTTTCTGATTAAAACAACCTCTGGCCCTCAACCTTCTGTGAGCAGGAGGTAGACTTTAAAGGCTGTACAACCCTAAGGAGGGCATACTTCCCAGGACTCATTTTAGATGTGGTCTAGGTTGATAATGGAAAAGAAAGAATCCCCCTAGACTGAGCCAGGGGCCAGGAAGAACAATGAACAAAGGTGTTCCTTCCAGAAGCAAAATCAGTCCTGTTCAAGTAACTTCCCACACACAGGGGTTAGGAGGCTTTACAGTGTTTGACCACTGGGGTTTCAGAGCCAAGTGACTGCTATGCTGTCCAAATTCCACTGTTGAATAATGGGCGTGGTTGGGAGGCAAAGGATACAGTTCACTTGCCATTGATCCTCAAATCTCCAAGAGAAGAATCTCCAAGAATAACCCTGATGGATATTACTATACATCATCTGAAGATCTTAGGTTACAGTGATGTAATGGGACCTTGGGGTTTCTCCTTAGGAAAGGGACTTGTGTTACGTGTGTGGAGAGAAGGAAGCAAAGAGCTATTTGTTGACTAGAAGGATACACTGTGGCAGAGACTCCAGGTATGGGAGGCTGAGAAACATAAAAAAGCACAAAGACGTGGGATCATGAGAATGAGTTCTGGCCGACAGGACATGAAGAGAAGTGATGTAAGCTACTTCCAAGCTTAGACCTTAAAATCATCCCCTGAGACATCCAGCCCTCTCTTTCCCTATGATCTTGGAGCCTCATAGTCCCAATGGCCTCACTATAATTGTCTGACCTATGCTAGTCTGTGATGTCAATAGAAAATAAACTTTTGTTAAGCCACTGAGATTTGGGGGTTTGTTTGTTACTGTCTATCTACATACTGTCTAAGGTATGTACAGATGAGCATTCTTCAGGTCTTCAAAGGGGCAGCTTCTCAAAGGGGTCAATGGTACAGAAACAGGAAAGAACCACAGTGGCAAAAAATACAGAAGTAGGAGAGATGCTATGGAATCACTATATGGTCTTCTAAAGAGAGTCCTCCTTCTTTTCCTTTGAACAGTAATGGCAAAATAAACAATAAACAAATGTATAAATGGAAGAATAAATAAATTACCTAACTCGAAACCAACAAGATAACTGAGCCTACCTAGGCCCTGACACACATCAATTATACACAATGAAATACAGAAGAAATCCCCTACTATTTTCTAAAGCAGAATTCCAACTGGAAGAGTTAGCCAATTTTGGTAGTTCTCCCTAAAATTCCCTTCTGTTGCAGTCGTCAATGGATTATTGTGACCATGTCATTTGATAGAAGCAAGAATCTACATCGAGTTTTGTTTTCTAAAATTATATAACTTAGAGATTGATGGTAGTTCATTATCTGTGACTAGAAATGGAACAAGAACATAACATGCATTTGACTCTGCTAAACAATAACCTCACAAACAGCTAGTAAAATACCAACGGACTAATAAGTAATCTTTTAATGATGAAGACTTATTTTAAATTAGGATAATAGCCTACATATTCATAACATAAAATTTAAAGCACACATTAACAGATTATAAGTTCACAGATGAAGAGGTTATGGTCAAACTGCCATAGGAAATGATAGTTTGGAAATAATAACAGAGGAATTTAGTTGCTGTTACAATGCTCAGGTGTCTGCTCAGGCTAGTGCCCTAAGTCCTTAACCCTACGTGAAACGGCACTGGTGAAAAACTGTTGGTACCTTCAATTCACTTTAGGACTACAAAGGTCACACAAGCTTTACAGCCAGGGTGAAAAGAAATGTGCCCACATCCCAGGTTCAACTGTAATTGCTACCTCACATTATTTCCTCCTATTTTTTTTCTTTTTTTTTTAAGGATATACAGGGCTTCCCTGGTGGCGCAGTGGTTGAGAGCCTGCCTGCCGACGCAGGGGACTGCCCTGGTCCGGGAAGATCCCACATGCTGCAGAGCGGCTGGGCCCGTGAGCCATGGCCGCTGGGCCTGCGCGTCCGGAGCCTGTGCTCTGCCACGGGAGAGGCCACAACAGTGAGAGGTCCGCGTACCGCAAAAAAAAAAAAAAAAAAAAAAAAAAAGAATATACAAAACAGGCACTTAAACTTTCAGTGAGAAGAAAGGAAAATTTTAGTCTAATGATCACTTGGGAAAGGAAAGAGGAATATAATAAACAAAAGAAAAACCAAAGATGTTTTAAGACTTACTGGGAATATTCTGGGCTTCCTTTCAACGATGGCATATGGTTTTGTCTGCAATAAAAGTAATGTTCTGTTAATTACAGTTTTAGAGTTTCTTCTAAAATAAAGTAGATCATATCCCGATTTTTTTTTTCAGTAGAAACGCTGGCACCAATTTTTTTCTTTTTTTTCTCATATCCCCAATTTTTAACTTAAGCCCCAAACTTACACTAAGCTCCAGACTCATACATCCGATAATTTACTCAAGATCTCTACTTGATCAAACAGGCATTGCAAACTTAATCAGGTCCAACACTTCATGTCCCTCAGTGCCAAACTGTTCCCTATCTCTATAAATGGCACTTTCACTCTCCTAGTTACGAAGGCCCCAAACCCTGACTCCTCAGCAGGAGGAGATTTTATCCTAAACCACCACCTCTAGTACTACTACCCTTGTCCATGCCTTTATCATTTTTTCACCTACTAGTCTCCCACCTTCCGCTCATGCCCTCCCTACAGTCTATTCTCCACACTGCAGGCAGAGTAGAGTGATTCTTTTAAGATGCATCACTCCTGTTACTCCTCTGCTCAAAGTTTCATAATTCTTACAAAAAAAAAAGCGAAAGTCCTTGCTGTGATCTCTAAGAACACGATCTGGCCCTTGGCTACCTCTCTGATCCTCCCTCTCTCTCTGTCTCTCTGTCTCTCTCTCTGAACTGTAGCTGCAGTAGCTCCTGTGTATTAATACAATCAGTTAGGCCTGCTTGTGCCTCAGAGCCCTTATGCTTAATGATTCCTCTACGTGAAATGCTCTTCTCCTAAATACCTGCTTGGTCCAGATCCTCATTTCATTTGTGTTTTTCAAACAGCACTTCCTCAAAGAAGCTTAATAAAAATAGCAGCCCCTGTCATTCTCTAGTCTTTTACCCTTAGTTCTTCTTCTATAGACTTAACACCTCCTATAGCATTATATACCTCTTTGCTTATCTACTTATTGCCAGTCTCCCTAAACATTTCATGAAGACAGGAACTCAATCTGCCTTGTTCAGTGCTATATCCCTGTGTTAAGAACAGTGCCTTGCACATAGGAGGTGCTAAATAAATGTACTTATTAAGCATACACATCTGTACAAGATACACCAAAAAATTTAAAAGATTATTGGCATGATGTAAGACTCAGGTAAACTGGAGCCAAAAGCAGGAGAGAAACTCAGAATACAATGTGAGGACATTCAAATGTCTCTGAAAACTGTGGCCAGAGGCAAGAAGATACTGAAATGTCTTCAGAGAGAATGTTAAATTCAATTAAGCATAAAGGTATTAGCTGAAGTAAACTGGGTACAACAGTAGAGGATGCAGGCCTACCCAAACCAAGACAAAGAATAAGGTAAAAGAGAGACTTTGGGACATCTACTGACATAAAACCTTTAATTACATCTATCTGTGGCTCAGGAAAAATCACCTGGAAGTATGAATCCCTCAGATAAGCAGCTATATTAATGTCTTGAACTGTCAACCCAGTAACTGCAGCTTGTTAAATTTTCTTCTCTTAGGAGATAAGTGTTTTTTCAATCCTAGAAATATTTAGTTAAATACAGATATGACAAGGTAAATTAACCCAGGGTATAAACAGATGAATGTCAAATTTAATAAGTTCTGAAAACACTGGGACAATCCATATATTCTGATATAGAGTATTTGTAATGTTTAAGATAATCAGGCTATTAGAGATTCTAAAAGATTAGTTTTAGGATTCTAGTTAAAATGCATAATTGATTTAGATGTATGATTTTTAAGTTTAAAAAGATTTTCCTTTTTAGAGTCATTAATATGTCCTAAACTACTTAAAAATAAAACTCGACTTAATTTGAGTTATTTCTTCCTGAAAAAGTATCTTCTGGCTTCACTTTACTTTTTCATTCCTGTTATCTCTGCCCTAACCAGATTCTCATCAACTAATACCTACTAAACTGCAACAGCCTCCAGCTGATGTGCCTGATGTCAATACTTACCTCCCTCCAATTCACCCTACATATCAATGTTTTTTATGTTTAAATATATCACTTTATCAACTCACTCTCCTATTTAAAAATGGAAAGCTTCCCACTGCCTACCACGTAAAGTTCAACCTCCTCTGCCTAGCTTTCAGGACCTTCCATTTATTGGTTCCACCCTACTAAGCCAAGAGACTCGCAGTTCTAGGCAATCCTATCTTTGATAAACAAGACCATGCTAACTACTAACTGCTTGTTTTTCAAACTGGAACAGATTTTCTCCTCCATACTTTTACCCAAATCATACCTATCTTCCAACTTTATTATAAACTCCTTGAGGTCAGGAATTTCATCTTATATATTCTTTCCACAGCAATAAAGGAAGACATACTAGGCATTCCATAGTTGATGATCAACAGACGTAATCTTAGTGAAGAAAACAAAGGTGTTGTCAGCAATCAGAAATTTAAAGAACCCACACAGTCAACAAAGAACAAGTGACATAAGAGTGAATTTTCTGAGAACCCCAGTTATTTGTTTCACTCTCCTTTCATCAGGCTACAGGAAAGCAAACCTCAACTGGATTAGCTACAATTTGTTAGGTAGTCCCAAACTTTTTTTTACTCAATCACTTCATGGTGAATTGCTGACTGATTTATTACTTTAGTGTGTACTTCCTACAAATAAGGACAATATTCTTAAAATAATCACCATAAAGCCATCAGGATCAGGAAATTAACATTGATATATTAATACCTTCTATCTAGGCTGAAGAACCCATTCAAATTTTATCACTTGTCTCCATAACTGTTTGGAGTTATCAAAAAATCCCCCCTTATATAACCAGTTCTCCATCCATCATGTAGGCTGTTTAAAGTTCTGACTGCCAATGCCATCTCTTTGTTTTTTTGACGAAGCAGATTGTGCCCATGAATCAAGTTCACAATTAGTTGACAAGTCCCTTTAGTCTTCTTCAATCTGGAACAAATCTTCCATGGTTCTTTAACTTTCATGATCTTGACATTTTTGAAGGTAACAAGACAATTATTATGCAGAAAAGTCCATCAATTAGATTCAGCTTATACATTTTTGGCAGGAACATTGCAAAACATATTGTTTTCTTCTTATTGCATCCTATCAAGTAGTACACAATTTCAGTCTGTCCCATTATTGGTAATGTAATTTAGATTTCTTGATTAAGATGATGTCTGCTAGGTTTCCTCCATTACAAAGTTACTCTTTTTCCCTTTGTAACAAATAAGTATGTTGAAGGTAGGAATTTGGGGATTAATTTTAGCAACTTTTGATGTTCCCTGGCTGAATAAAATATTACTATGATGATTCTCAAATGGTGACTTTTCTTGTCCATTTCTTATTTATTCGACTGTACAAAACAAGCTTTCTCTTCTATCCATTTATTAATTGATTAATTTATATGAGTATGGACTCATGGATTTGCATTTTATTTATCCAGCTGGCTCTCATCTATTACTATCATTTATTTTGCTGCTGAAAGTTGTTCCAGTGGGAGTCTTTTCAAGCTGACTCTGTCCTTTTGATTCATCTCCATCATTCTTTGAACACACTTCTTTACTTTCTGGCACAAGCTCATCTTGTACTTTCCCTGCCCCAGCCCTGGAATCAGCCATTTCTCCAAGGAGCTCTGGATCCTTTCAGTGGAAAGCTATATTTAGAAAATAAGCCCAGCTGCTAGATGTGCTAGTTATTGATACCATGGGGTAGCAATGCTCACAGGCCCTATCAATGGACAGAGCTAGGTAAATCTGCATTTACAGCTATATTTATTTCTATATTTATCAATACATACTAAAAATCATGAGTCACACCAATACTTCCAATTCCATTCAAGTACCACAAGGTTTTCTCACTGTATTCCATATGCATAACTCCCTTTCCTGACAATGAGAATTCAGGGTTCCAGTATCATCAACATATGTTCTCATTTGATCAACCTTCCTGTATATAACCAATCTCCTGTCATCAACACCACACTCCAGTATAAATAACCTCCTCACCTCATTCAGATTCTGACACTTTACTTTGGGGTGCCAACTCCATCATTGCCCCAAACCACACTCCTTCCGGATGTCTTCCTCCCCTCGCTCAGGTTCCAATATCCTACAGCAGGTTGCTGACACTGCTGCCCTCCAAACAGGTACACTCACCAATTCCCTGTCCCCTTACCCACTCAGCAACCCATTCAGGATCTAAGCCTCCTCACTGGGTACAAGAATGCCCTCCTCACTCTTTGGGTTACAAAACTCCATGCTGGGCAACTACCACCACTCTCCCTTGCATGCCACTCCCCAAAATGCACTCCTTCCTCACCCTGCCTGGGATTTAACACCCTACACCAGGGTATCCCTAGCCTTTAAAATATGGCAACAGACTCAATTCAATGCAAGATCTTACAGTGAAAAAAATTCAAGCTTTTGGACATGCTGAATTCTAAAGAAAGTACGTTGTGAAAAACCAGACAGAGCAAAGGGAAAGGAAATGATGACAAAGATAACATTTATCTATTGTGAATTTTATCTTATACCAGATCTGTGCTCAAAAAAAGGAGCAGAAATTATTTTCTCCCTTCCAACTCAGGACCCCGAGTTTGCACCAGTATTATTAGGTCAACTACATTTCTGATCATTTAAACATTGTTTCATGAGGAAATGCAATTCAAGTTGTAAACAACTAATATAAAGATCAACTTTTTGAAAAACCACACATTACCTAAGTTTCATTAAACCTTTTACCTAAAAGGATTCAAAGTAATTCAAAATCAGTTATAAGTGGCAGATTATTTCCACTAAGTAGAGCCAGGTAAGGCATAGTCACACAGGAAATAATTTTGTACAATATTAAAATTTCTGAAAAATACATACTTAAAGCACACTTACATTCACATGATATTTGAGATAATAATGAATAATCCAGACAGGGATCAGTACATGAGTAAAAGCAAAGATACTGTGTCGGTACGTCTTATAGATCTGGGGGGAAAAAAACATACACGAAAAAGATATCTTATTTTTTATACATTTGTGGCAGAAAAAAAAGCATCAGTGATATAACAATATCACGATTATTGTAAAATCTCTAAATGCTATGTATTTCCATATAGTCTGTAGCTAACCTCACACACCGAATATTCTTACTAAGCATAGTGCCTGCTAGGTGACATCTACAGAGTTCAAAGCAAAGGAGGCTAAGAGAAGCAGCATTTTGCAAAACTATAGTACTGTATTTATAAATATGTTTTTAAAAACACTTCTAAAAATATCCTTATTGTAAGTTTAAGATAAAATATGGCATAAATAATGAAATAATTCTAATCAATTTAACCAGAGTAATCAGAACTACAGATTTTCAGGTAAAGTCATTTCCCTAATTTATCAATTTCAGATACCCATAATCAACACCACTTGTATCATTCTAGCTGTAGGGCAGACAACCTTGAGCGCACTAATGCTGGAAAAAGAATGTTTTACATACTGGGATAAGGGTGTTCCAAGCTCACTTTGAGGTACCTTCAGACACAGTATTTTTAAAAAGAAAGGCAGGGCTTTCCTGGTGGCGCAGTGGTTGCGAGTCCGCCTGACGATGCAGGGGACACGGGTTCGTGCCCCGGTCCGGGAAAATCCCACATGCCACGGAGCGGCTGGGCCCGTAAGCCATGGTCGCTGAGCCTGCGCGTCCGGAGCCTGTGCTCCGCAGCGGGAGAGGCCACAACAGTGAGAGGCCCGCGTACCACAAAAAATAAATCAATAAATAAAATAAAAAGAAAGGCAAAAGACAGCTAAAAATGGAACTTTTCCATGGCAGCCAATTTGACTGAAACAGACCTATCCTGTCAGGGAAAAGACAATCTAGATTCTAAGTGTTGTAACAGATAAGATTATGAAAGAAAAAGTTAACTCAAAGTAAGGTAAGGCAGATTCCAATAAATGATTATTTACTTCCTTACATCACTGGCTGACGGGCGGGATGTCAACTTTCAACCAGTGGCTGCCAAATCAGTTAAGTAATGCCAGAGATACAAAGGGTGAGAAGAGAGGAGAGTTGAATTAGAGTTTAATTTTACCATCATAAATAAGTATCTAATACCATTTTCTTAGAAAAATTTGCACCAGACTTTGTAGCACAATAAGATACACATGGATTTCAAAGTGAACTTCTTCAATTCCTAGCCCTGGGACCACAGGTAGATCAATGAATTTTTGCAGGTCTCGGTTTCCACATATTTAAAATGAGGATTAGGAATGGTTTCTACCTTATGGAAGTAAAAAATTAATAAAGTAACACATGTAAAACCCTCAGCAAAGTGCCAGGCACAAAGTAAGCACCGAAGTGTTGCTTATATTATTACCATTATTATTAGTCGCAAGGAATTCTGAGATACAGCATTCATAATTGATGTGATTTAATTAACGACCTCAAGAAAATGTCAGGAGACCCCGAAAATAAAGATAGCACTTGAGTGAGTGATTTTCTGCAAAGTCCAGGAATGGCATTCTTAAATGAAAGCGTGTGTTCAACGTACTTAATAGCGGTTAAGAAAGGGGGCTCTTGAATATGACTCACTCAGCATACCAATAGGACCCCTTCTTTTATGGTCATTACATAGAGCTCTATTACCAGCTAGGGGCTCATTGTGCCTTCTGGTAGTCGAGTGCAGTGTTAGTTGGTCTCTACAATCTCAACCTCAAAAATCAGACAAGTGCCTTCAAATACTAAAATCATTGAATTTTAACTCTAGTGAATCCTTGGCCATCATTCTGACGGAAGGTCTCCACAGTCAAAAGAGAACCAAGCCTGCAGTGTCCTGTAAAACCCAGGCAAAGATTCGCCCCCTTCTCATCACACTTGACAGCCAAAGGGCAAGACCATCCCGAAGCCATACAAGCTCCGGACTCCTGACTCCTGACTCCCAGCCCATGATTCCTGGGACCAGAGAGCGTCCCAGCTAAACCTAAGTCTCGGTAGAACCTGATTCTCCCTTGGGGAACTACCGGAACTTTCGGGGATAGAGCGAGTCAGTCCCTAATGTGGCTACAGTGAAGCAGGCGTCCCAGCAGCCAGGTAGGGGACCGCGACGGGGCGGGAGTCAGGGTGGGTGTGGGGGAGGGCCGTCACTCACCACGTTCTTCCAGGAGGCCCCGTCCTGCAAAAACTTATTCCAGAATTGTTCCATAGGCCACACCCTCCGCGGGGGCAGCACCGGTTCCCGGGGGCTCAGCTCCTGATCCTTCAGCCATCGCCTTCTCAGCTCTCGCAGCTGCTGCAGCCGCAGTTTCTCGTCGGACGTATACCCTGACATGTCGCCGCTGATACCAAGGCAGCAGGATACGGCGCGCCCCCGAACCACGGTCTTGTCACTTACGCGCGCTCCCGCTCTGCAAAGCGACCTTGCTAGGGCGCCAGGGAGCGGCGCGCCATTATGACGTCACTCTGGGCCTGCCTCCGAGCGGCTCCAATCTGCGCGTAGTGGCTGGGCATGCGCAAAGCCCTCCACACGCCTTCCGGGTTTACCGGCCCAGATTACCAGTGGCGGCAGTGCTGCCTCAGTTACCGGATGAGGAGGGAAGGGATGAATGAGAGAAAGTATGAGAGCTCAGAGGACTAGAGGTTCTGATAAGGAAGAACTGGTGTGCTGGGATTTGGAAGGGTGAGAATATGTGATTCAATGAATGTGACGTCCAAATGCAAAATTCTTCACTTGCCTCTCTCACCTTGCAAATCCTCTTCCCGTGACCTACAGAGTCTGTGGAGACCCGTTGCATCTAAGTTTAAACCCCAGACTGGTCAGTGACTGGTAAGGTGACCTTGAGCAGCTGTCTCAGTCTGTTCCTTCATCTGTACTGCAGAAGTAAAAAGAGTCTCAATATCTAGCAGAATTATACACATTCACACTTTGAGCTAGCAATCCCACTTCGAGAACTCTCTCCTAAAGATATCGTGGTAAAAGTATGTACAAGACTATTCACTGCAGCACCATATGTAATAAATACTGGAAATTGCCCCCAAAGTTCCTCAGTAAATGGCTACTTGTATAAATTATGGTAAAATAATGCAATGAAGTGCTCTATATACAACTGGAGTGAGCTCCTGAATACATATATTGTTAATTGAAAAAAGCTGTGGAAAGAAGTGTATATAGTATACTACCTTTCATCCAAAAAGGGGAGGGTAGTAGTAATACTAAATTATATATATATATATATATATACATATACTATACTATATCTAGTAATACTATATATATATTTGCTTAAAGTTTAAAAATAACAGAAAGGAAAATTACTGATTTTTTTTAATGTTACTTGTAGGGAGAGGAAGGCAGTAGGCTACAAGAGACAGAGATAGAACCTAAACTTCTCTGAATTTATTAAAAGCAGCCTTTAAAAATCAAAAGAAAAAATACATGGGTCTAACTGATCTGCTTGTTGGCATAATTTCAAAAACACACACCATTTCAGGTAACTTTAAACCATCAAATTACTGTACATCCATAGAGAGATATACCTCAAAGAAAAAAGAACTAAAAAAAAAAGAAAGAAAGAAAAGAAAGAAGTCAAACTGTTTTAAGTGATCATATTGTTGGTAGTGATGGTAGTGGTGGTATTGTTAATCTGACACTGAAAATGAACATTTATGCCAGGATTTTTGTTATGGGAGAAAGGAGATACAAATGTAAATTGTATGAGTTTAAGTAAAAACTGTAGTCCTAAATTTGGACAGGAATAAACAGTATTAACTCATGATGTATTTTATCTTTAAATAAATATATAATTTTATCTTAACTCTGCCTATGAAATGGCCTAAAAACTATGGCCAACCCAGTAACCATGAACATCTTTAGCTCCTAGATTGTGATCTCTAAATACCATTTTCCATTAAAAGGAACCAAGACTCCTTGGAGCAGCAGTTCTGAAAACATTTTGCTCCCCAAATCTCTTTAAATTCTTTTTTTTTTTTTTTTTTTTGCGGTACACGGGCCTCTCACTGCTGTGGCCTCTCCCGTTGCGGAGCACAGGCTCCGGACGCGCAGGCTCAGCGGCCATGGCTCACGGGCCCAGCCGCTCCGCGGCACGTAGGATCTTCCCGGACCGGGGCACAAACCCGTGTCCCCTGCATCGGCAGGCGGACTCTCAACCACTGCGCCACCAGGGAAGCCCCTCTTTAAATTCTTAAAATTGTTGAGGGCCCCAAAGAGTTTTTATTTATGTTGGTTATATCTATTGATGTTGACTGAATTAGAAATTAAAACATTTTAAAATAAAAAAGTATCTATTAACAAAAATTACTTAGTGAGAAGAGTACAATTGTTTTACATTTTTGTAAATCTAATGTCTGGCTTAATAAATGACAGCAGAATTCTTAGAACTGCGTCTGCATTCAATCATAATATCGCACATCATGTAACCTTTGGGAAACTCTGTATATATTTATGAGAGAATGAAAGTTAAAAAGGGCAAATAGCCCTTAGTATTAATATGAAAATAATTTTGACCTCACAAACCCCATGAAAGGATCACAGGGACTCCCAGGGGCTCCCAGATCACACTGTGAGAACCATCACCTTGGAGAAATAGCTAATTTCAGGTTCGAGTTAAGAAATATAAAATAAGCCTGGAACAGCTTGTCTTAGCAGAAAGCAGGGAAGTTTTTAAAGACTAGTAGGGTCATGTCAAAAAGATTCAGGAGAGAACTTCAATAGACTTACGTTGGTCAATAACTATAGTGACTTCAGTGGAATGAAAAATATCAAATACATTCACATACATAAGTTCATGATTTTTTAAAAACTTATTGGTCACTTCTTGATACTGTTAGTGAACCAACTCATTATTTTGAAAACTGGTAAGTACAGGAAAAATCAAGCATTTTTCTGTCCTCTTTATATCTTAAAGTAACATCTTAAAGTAACAAAATATTTGATGAGGGGAAATTTATTCAAAGGAACATAAAAACCTAATAAAAGAAGAATGGATGCAGTTAGAATATCACTGTTTTGCAACCGTTGGTTTATTAATGAATCAATGCCCCGATTATCAGGAGGTTGACATCCCAAAAAGAGAGCAACTGCGCCTCCTGGTGGAAGACTGCCTCACTGCCTGTGAAGTAGCCTTGCCAAACAAAAAATTGAACTTGAATCTGATCAAGCTTCTCAATCTAACCACTCATTTAAAGGAAATATAGGGGAGAGAGGAACTCCTTATATGACACCGAAATGATACATTCAGACAAATCTAGATTGTAGAAACTTCAGACACGCAACTCAGTTTCTTAAACAAAAATATATGGAGGGGAAAGAGAGAGAGAGAGAACCTATAGATTAAGAGAAGCAACTTAATAAGAAAATAAACAACCCAATTTAAAAATTGGCCGAAGACCTTAACGGACACCTCACCAAAGGAGGTATACAGATGGCAAGTAAGCATATGAAAAGATGCTCCACGTCATATGTCATCAGGGAAATGCAAATTAAAACAATGAAATACCACTACACACCTATTAGAATGGCCAAAATTTGGAACACTGACAACATCAAATGCTGTAGGAGAAGGATGTGAAGGAACAGGAACTCTCATTCACTGCTGGTGGGAATGCAAAATGGCACAGCTACTTTGGAAGACTGTTTGGAGGCTTCTTACAAAACGAAACATTCCCTTATCATAAAAGCCAACAATTTTGTGCTTTGGTATTTACCCAAAGGAGTTGAAAACTTACGTCAACACAAAAACCTGCACACAAATATTTACAGTAACTTTATTCATAATTGCCAAACTTGAAAGCAACGAAGATGTCCTCCAGTAGGTGAATGGTTAAATAAACTGTGGTACATCCAGACAATGGCATATTATTCAGTGTCAAAAAGAACTGAGCTCTCAAGCCTTGAAAATACACAGAGGACGCTTAATTTCATATAGCTAAGTGAAAGAAGCAAAGCTGAGAAGGCTACATACTGTATGATTCCAACTCTATGACATTCTCTAAAGAACAAAACTATGGAGACAATAAAAGATTAGTGGTTGCCAAGGGGATGGTGGGGACATGAACAGGCAGAGCTCAGAGGATTTTTAGGGCAGTGAAAATATTCTGTATGATACTATTATAACGATGGATATGTTATTATACATTTGTCCAAACCCATTGAATTCACAACACCAAGAGTGAACACTATGGACTTTGGGTGATTATGATGTGTCAATGTAGGTTCATCCTTGTTTAAAAAAAAATTACTATTCTGGTGAGTGGTGTTGGTAATGGGGGAGGCTACGCATGTGTGAGAACAGCGGATATGTGGGAAATCTCTATACATTTCTCTCAATTTTATTGTAAACCTAAAACTGCTCTTAAAAAAATTTTTTTTAAAAAAAGGGAGACAATGAGAGAAATTTGAACACTACCTCAATCTTTTATGATATTAAGAAATTTCTGTTCACTTTTATGCGTGGTGATATTGTGGTTATATTTTTAAAGGGGAGTTCTTATCTGTTAGAGATACCTTCTAAAATATTTATGAATGAGAGGATATGATGCCTGCGATTTACTTCTAAATAATGGAAGAGGGAGGAAAGAAGTATGGCGGAAATAAGATTAATAATGAGTGGTAATTCTTGAAGCCGACTGATAGGTAAGTAGAGGTTGATTATTCTCTCATATACTATTTTGTATATGTTTGAAATTCTTCCAAATAAAAGAATTTTAAAGATTTATGCCTTTATGCAGCCGACTTAGGTTAGCCTACTTAGGCTCTCAACTCTGTCATGATGAGATCCCTACTGAATACACTGTAATGGCCTATATGGGAAAAGAATCTAAAAAAGAGTGGATATATATACATGTGTAACAGATCCACTTTGCTGTACACCTGAAACTAACACAACATTGTAAATCAACTGTACCAATAAAATTTTTTTTAAAAAGAATTAAAGCCGCAAAAAACAAGTGTAAGTCCCTGAGTGCTAATTATCCCCAGAAGGGCTGTGTTTAGGTCCGCAGGGAGGCATTGGAGAGCCCAAATAAGCGTTTCCTTTGTGAGTAGAGTTAAAGACGCCTAGCAGTTTCTTGAATCTGGGGCCTCCATGCTGACTTGCTCTGGAGCCCTACCACACTTTCCCCCACTTCCCACCAGCACCACGTTTAAAAAGGAAAACAAAGAAATGAAATCAACATTGTTTTGGAAAATATATTCTTATACCACTGGCTACTGCCTACCATATTTCCACCCCTTCCCATTTCCCATTGGCTGTGAAATCCATCAAGATGAGTTGAAGAAAAATAAAGCACAATTGGGGAGCATGTCCAGCTCAGCACACCTGGAAAATGGACTCACGAAATCAGACGGTTGGCAGCACCTGCATTAACTACTTGATATTCCCACAAGAGGGCACTCTAACTTTCTGAAAAATCATAAAATCAATTAAATTGGGTTTTATATAAGGTCTAATTAACCAGCACATAAAACTTGAAAAGAGCTAAGGCATGGTGGACAGGGAAAAGAAGGGGCCAGGGGATAAAGCGAGAAGTTGTCTTCTGTCAGTAAACTTACCTCTTCAACTTTGGATCTGTCTAATAAGGGTCTATACTTCCAGCTATGTTTTTATAAGCCAGTTCAGTTTGACCCCTGCAAGAGTGCGCTAGTTGGGGCAGACATGAGATTGAGACCATGGATTTCAGGTGGTGTGGGACAGAAGGCTGAACTGTGTGCAGGACCTCCCCTCCCTCCCAACACACACACACACACACTCTCTCTCTCTCTCTCTCTCTCTCTCTCTCTCTCTCTCTCTCTCTCTCTCTCTCTCTCTCTCTCTCTCTCTCTCTCGAGTCTGCCAGCAGGAATTGAGAAGTGCGTTCCACATCAAAGTTCCCTTTCCTTCCTTCAGTCAAAATTTAAAAACCCTTGTGCTGTCTTCATTTTAAGTACTGCTTAAGGCTACTGTTGAAAAAATATTTAATTTCCCTACAAATTCCTTTATCTCCCAGTAAGATTCTTTCATCTTGTACTTCTGCTTTAAAGAAAAACACTGTATCATCCTACCATACAAGGCATCATTATTTCCAAAAGGGCAAAGGGGAAAAGGATGCTTGCTTATGTTGATCAGAAAAATCTGTGAAGCTGCTTAAGAGGGGGCATTCACCTACAAATCCCTATTCTGAAGCTTTTTTTAAAAAAAACCAATGTTTTAGGGGTGTACAGAAACTAATATAATGAGCAACTTCATGGTAAAGTTCATTACTAACAGAGGCAGAATATCACACACCGTGTGCCACAGATAAAGCTTTGAGCTGAAACCTTAGTTTAACATTATAGTTTCCATCTATGGAGCATGGTTGGCATGACTACAGCATCTTAATTTCCTTCTGAGACTGGTAGAGCAGACTAAGTTGTTTGACATCTTAAGCATTTAGTAGTCCACAACAATGTCCATTGCTCAAGTTTGTACTTCTATTTGGATGCCTGCACTTTCAGTGGCAAGTGATGCCAATCAGAAATCACCCTAGAAAGAGTGATTAATGAAAATCATTATCTCTGTAACAAAGAAGGTAACCTCCAGTTCTCTACAAGAGTTTCTAAGTTTTGTTTTCATTTTAATAATTTTTAAAATGTAGTGTGAGCATACTCTAGATCATTTCAATAACCACCTTATAACCAAATACCTAAATTTGCATGTGTGTTTACAATTGCCAAGTGGAGGCCATGTGATATTATGACACACTATGTAAATAAAGGCTTCATAGTCAACCATGCGTAGGGAGGTAGTAAATGGGGCCACCTCGCAGATCCCATCTTTGTGTATATTGACTAGCAACAGTTCATTCAGTAAATAAGGTAATAAATAGACGAAATGAAAAAGTTTTCATTATGCCTTCTTATTGTTGGAATATTATGTTACTATTGCAATCTGAAGGGTGCTAGTAAGCAGATCAGGCCAACAAAACAACAAATTGGTTAAAATTAATATCATTGTTTGAAAGGAAAAATAAAAAGCAACACTTAATAACTCAGTGTTCCAGCATATTCAACATCAAGGCAATATACAATGAAGCAGAAAACCCCAAAATATCTTTCCATTTTTCAACCCAACATCATTGTTTTTGTTTTATTAAAACAAATCCAGGGCTTCCCTGGTGGCGCAGTGGTTGAGAGTCTGCCTGCCGATGCAGGGGACACGAGTTTGTGCCCCGGTCCGGAGGATCCCATATGCCGCGGAGCGGCTGGGCCCGTGGGCCATGGCCGCTGAGCTTGCGCGTCCGGAGCCTGTGCTCCGCAACGGGAGAGGCCACAACAGTGAGAGGCCCGCGTACCGCAAAAAAAAAAAAAAAAAAAAATCCATTATTTGAATCTTATTCATGTTATATGTTTGTTCTCATTTAATTTGTAAGTTAATTTCTGGTTCATAGTTGAAGCAGAATATAGACAGTGAGGTTATATGTAATTAGTGTTTGTGAATATTTAAGTGAAGTTATAATGAAAATTATTTTATTCTAGGAATATGCAAGAATTTGTTTTCTCTCCTTTAAAAGGGATTATTATATTACTCAAATTTGAAAAACAGGAATTCCCTAGCGGTCCAGTGGTTAGGCCTCTGTGCTGAGGGCCTGAGTTCAATCCCTGTTTGGGGAACTAAGATCCCACAAGCCACACAGCAGGTCCAAAAAAATGTGAAAAAAAAAATTGAAAAACACTGTCGTAACATCATGCGGGTTTATTCCCCCCCCCGCACCACGCTTTTTTTCTTAGTTCCCCGACCAGGGATGGAACCCGTGTCCCCTGCAGTGGAAGCACGGACTCTCAACCACTGGACCACCAGGGAAGTCCCACGGGTTTATTTCTTTAAAATAATACATAACTGTATATTATTAACATACATAAATTATAAAATATATAACAATATATTATTAATATATATAAACTATAAAGTTAATAATGACCAACAGAGAATAAACTAAGGAAAAAAACAGAGTAAGCATGTAGTCATAAGAACAGTTGTGCTTTTTGGGGACTAGAGTGACAACTAGCTTTTTGTAAGATCTAGTATTCTTATATAAGAGATCATTCCTTAATTTTAACCTAGTAAATTACATTTCATAAATGATATATCTTACAGAATATCAGGGCAAAGTGTTTAAGCTCAAGATTTTCTGAGGTCTGCCAGAAGGAGAATTTTTCTTTTCTTTCTTCCTTTCTTTTTCTTTTTTCCCCAACTAATTTTGTCTTTTTTCCTCCATAATTTTAGTTGGGTTTCTTGGATGAAAGAGATGGCTTTGGAGAAAGGAAGGGAGGTGGAATGTGAATCATCCCAATGGATTATAACAAAAATTTACATAATAATTGATAAACTTTTTCTTCACTTTTTATTAACTAGATCTGACATAAGATTCTTTAGGTCCTTATTATTATTAAAAAGTATTGTTTAAAAATTTTAATTAACATTAAAACCCTTCATCATTATGAAAATACAGCTGTCTTCTATTCGAGTTTTTTTTTTTAAACATCTTTATTGGAGTATAATTGCTTTACAATGGTGTGTTAGTTTCTGCTTTATAACAAAGTGAATCAGTTATACATATACATATGTTCCCATATCTCTTCCTTCTTGCATCTCCCTCCCTTCCACCCTCCCTATCCCACCCCTCTAGGTGGTCACAAACCACCTAGCTGATCTCCCTGTGCCATG
>NC_041222.1:73234068-73234604 GCF_002837175.3 Physeter macrocephalus
TTTTTTTTTTCTTCTTAGATTCCATATATATGTGTTAGCATACGGTATTTGTTTTTCTCTTTCTGACTTACTTCACTCTGTATGAAAGACTCTACGTCCATCTACTTCACTACAAATAACTCAATTTCGTTTCTTTTTATGGCTAATATTCCATTGTATATATGTGCCACATCTTCTTTATCCATTCATCTGTTGATGGACACTTAGGTTGCTTCCATTTCCTGGCTATTATAAACTGAGCTGCAATGAACATTGTGGTACATGACTCTTTCTGAATTCTGGTTTTCTCAGGGTATATGCCCAGTAGTGGGATTGCTGGGTCATATGGTAATTCTATTTTTAGTTCTTTAAGAAACCTCCATACTGTTCTCCATAGTGGCTGTATCAATTTACATTTGCAACAACAGTGCAAGAGTGTTCCCTTTTCTCCACACCCTCTCCAGTACTTATTGTTTGTAGATTTTTTGATGATGGCCATTCTGACTGATGTGAGGTGATACCTCGTAGTTTTGATTTGCATTTCTCTAATGATTAAT
>NC_041222.1:73234767-73235138 GCF_002837175.3 Physeter macrocephalus
GTCTTTTGGTCTTGTTTATGGTATCCTTTGCTATGCAAAAGCTTTTAAGTTTCATTAGGTCCCATTTGTTTATTTTTGGTTTTATTTCCATTTCTGTAGGAGGTGGGTCAAAAAGGATCTTGCTGTGATTTATGCCATAGAGTGTTCTGCCTATGATTTCCTCTAAGAGTTTGATAGTGTCTGGCCTTAAATTTAGGTCTTTCATCCATTTTGAGTTTACTATTGTGTACGGTGTTAGGGAGTGTTCTAATTTCATACTTTTACATGTACCTGTCCAGTTTTCCCAGCACCACTTATTGAAGAAGCTGTCTTTTCTCCACTGTATATTCTTGCCTCCTTTGTCAAAGATAAGGTGACCATATGTGCGTGGG
>NC_041222.1:73237120-73238132 GCF_002837175.3 Physeter macrocephalus
ATTTTCTTAATTGTTTTGGGTTTGTTTTTCTAGGTCTTTTTCTTCTCTTGTGTTTCCCATTTAGAGAAGTTCCTTTAACATTTGTTGTGGAACTGGTTTGGTGGTGCTGAATTCTCTTAACTTTTGCTTGTCTGTAAAGATTTTAATTTCTCCATGCAATCTGAACTAGATCCTTGCTGGCTAGAGTAATTTGGTTGTAGGTTTTTTTGTTTCATCACTTTAAGTATGTCCTGCCACTCCCTTCTGGCTTGCAGAGTTTCTGCTGAAAGATCAGCTGTTAACCTTATGGGGATTCCCTTGTGTGTTATTTGTTGTTTTTCCCTTGCTGCTTTTAATATGTTTTCTTTGTATTTAATTTTTGATCGTTTAATTAATATGTGTCTTGGCACATTTCTCCTTGGACTTATCCTGTATGGGACTCTCTGTGCTTCCTGGATTTGTTTAACTATTTCCTTTCCCATATTAGGGAAGTTTTCAACTATAATCTCTTCAAATATTTTCTCAGTCCCTTTCTTTTTCTCTTCTTCTTCTGGGACCCCTATAATTCGAATGTTGGTGCGTTTAATGTTGTCCCAGAGGTCTCTGAGACTGTCCTCAGTTCTTTTCATTCTTTTTTCTTTATTCTGCTCTGCAGTAGTTATTTCCACTATTTTATCTTCCAGGTCACTTATCCGTCCTTCTGCCTCAGTTATTCTGCTACTGAGCCCATCTAGAGTATTTTTCATTTCATTTATTGTGTTGCTCATCGTTGCTTGCTTCCTCTTTATTTCTTCTAGGTCCTTGTTAACTGTTTCTTGCAATTTGTCTATTCTATTTCCAAGATTTTGAATCATCTTTACTATCATTATTCTGAATTCTTTTTCAGGTAGACTGCCTATTTCCTCTTCATTTGTTAGGTCTGGTGTGATTTTATCTTGCTCCTTCATCTGCTGTGTGTTTTTCTGTCTTCTCATTTTGCTTATCTTACTGTGTTTGGGGTCTCCTTTTTACAGGCTGCAGGTTCGTAGTTCCC